>NW_015560618.1:1434252-1441934 GCF_001515605.1 Sinocyclocheilus anshuiensis | reverse complement strand
ATATATGAATGCTTAGATAGGTGTCGTATTCCCATAGGTTGATGGGGATCAGCTGAGAGTCAGCTGATGGGAGCTTGACTAACGTGACCTGCCAGAACTAACGCTATGCTTGATTTACAAGCGATATCAGAAGGACATCTAATGATCAGTAACATTGCGAAAGAAACGTTCAGTTTGTTTGCCAGATGTCCAAATTTCAGTCTGTGTCTTGAGTGTTTACATTGTGTATGCCAAAGTTGGACTAAAGTCTGTTAAACAACTAGATATGGTGTACTTTCTCTTTATAGTTCCAACATTACACAACAACATCTTAACATGCTCACATATGGACACGAACACACTAGTTTTAATTTAAACCATATTGTAAATTACTTCCTGCCAAGACATCAACAACGGTACAATGACATGACCTCTCGTTTCAAAATTGAATTTCTCATTTCAGCCACGGCTGTTCAGGAAAACATCTACTTTTACTGTATATTCAGCCTTAAATTAAAATGACCAGACATGTACAGTTTTTGTGGTGTAATAAATGTGTTCTCTTTCTTCAGCCATTCAGTTTTGTGGTTTGATCACAACCATACACACTCTACCGACTTGTTTTACCAACCAATTTGGCACATTTCTTCTGTCCTACAAAAATGGGCATTGTAAGTGACTGCTTTATCTGATGGGCGCAAAAATGGTTGCTTTTACTCTTATCTTGGATCTGTTCTGTAGTCTTCTGCAAAAATGTGTGTACTCACTGCTGTCTCTGTGCTTGAGAAGATGGATCACTTTTATTCTTATTACCATATTTCTCTGATATTTTGCACATTCCCTTGCACATTTCTACCTCCGGATGCCGTTTGCACTGTTATGGTCATTGGCCATATATAAACATATGCTATTTACGTACCTCACTGTGTAATGCACCTTCTGTTTATACTCACTGTATAATACACCTACTGGGTTTCTCAATATTTAATTACAGCTTCAGATGCATAATATTTTCATCTCCTTCAAGCAGGATACACAAAAAGCACGTTTATTTCAGATGGTTGTCGTGGTAATAAACACCGTAAACAGCAACCGTTTGTGTGTCAGCACTTAATGCGCATCTCCTATATGAAAAGCATTTTAGGGGGCCCTTGGCTTTTGGGGGCCCAAGGCGGTCGCCTACCTTTGCCTAATGGGTAAGTCCGCCCTGGCTAAAACATCAAACAATGTCTCTCTCATTTATTTATTTTGTTGTTGTTTCTCATTTTATAGGTTGATCCTTGCCACAAAGGATGGTTTGGAAGGCCTCACAGGCATATGTTCCCAGCTCATGTTTACTAGCTCACAAGCAATCAGGTTCAGGCGTAGTGCTATCAACTCTGACTGATGGATTAGTGATGTCAGCCCTCTATAGAGCCATCCATCCTCTGAGGGTGGAAGCGGGTGAACTGTAGTTGGTTGAAGGCCGAGGAGGCCACAACCACAGGCTATCAGTCTCACAGCAGGCATGTCAGGACAATCTGAAGCAGACGTGTGAGGAAGAACAGCCTTTTTCTCAGGACCCTGTCGGTCACAGTGGAGTCAGTCAAGAGGCCAGTGGGTAATTTGGAGTGAGAGTCAACTGTCACAGTTACATTAAAATCCAGACAACATGGCAGTTCATGTAAGCATGTGTCTTATTTCAGTCTTTTTGGCTTCTTTACAAGTGAATTCTGTTTTATGTATTCTGTTTGTACTTAGCAGTGATTAACCACACTAACTACCTCACCATCTGTGACATACTACAAAGATACAAACTGTACGCTTCAAAATGTACTTACAACAAACAATACACTTGACAGCATTGTGACAGAAAAAAAAAACATTATTAAGGGTGCAGTATGTAATATTTACAGCTAGCTGTTGAAGTGGGTAAATTCAAAATACTGAAGAGCATTATTTCTTCCATCCTTTTATCCTCTTCCTCAGACTCGACACTCACGCGGGTTGCCAGATTGATGATGTGCAACAGGAATGAGCACAACTGACAATGGAAAATGACGAGCCTTAAACTGTAATTTGATGAGTTGATTTATCCTTGTTTTAATATTACTCTAGTCATGGAGCTTTTTAGATGAATGCCGAGGCTTTTCAGTTCAAGCAGAATCTGTCATTTCTGACCCAGTTCATTTGCTGGCTTCAGTGGCTGCAATACACTGTGTTTTCTGTTAACTGGCAACCAGGAGTGTCAAAATTCTATTGGGTAAACTGGAAGTGGGCATAATCACACAGACCAAAACAAAAACAGACATTCTGACACAGAACATGCATAAAATAACTGGTTGTAGCATTGTTTTTCGGATAAATATTTATGGGACTTGCTTCCTAAATATCAGCAAACATATGATGGTATTTTATGCATTAGTACAGTCAAATAAAAAAATAAATAACACCACCTTTAAATATTACTTGAATAATTACACAGCTAAACATTAGAAAAAGTTACTTTAGATTTTTGTTTTTAAATCTTCTGTTGAAATGTTAATAATATTAATTACTGGTTTATAGTGAGACAAACCAACTAACACAACAAAAAATGGTATTGAGGACAAACCTATGAATGGATTTTCTATAAAAAATATAGAATTTCCTCCCAGCAACATGGAAAAAAAAAAAAAAAAAAAACAGGGACAAAGAAGCAAATAAGTGAAATTATTCAAAATTCACTTAATTGTGACATTTTAATTAATGAAAAGATTACACTTTATGTTCAAAGACCACTTTAGAGAGTCTACTACTGTCAGTTTTCAACTACATGTCAACCAACTCATTAATGTGCAACCACATGTCAACTAACTCTCATTACAGTACACTGTTACGTAGCTTTGGTTAATGGTTGGGGTAAAGGCTAGTAAAATAAGTTGGCACATACTTCCAAAGTTATTCATAGAATGTCTGCTGGGGGACAATTAAAATAAAGTGTTAGCAGATACAGTAGCAGACTACTACTCTAATGACGGGTAGTTGACATGTAGTTGCAAATTTACTTATAGTTAGCTGAATGTCTAAAGTGGACTGTCACAATAAAGTGTTACCAAAGAAAAGTCATCATCATCATAATTGTTTAAATGCCAGTTTAATATTTTATCCAGCATGAATAACCCTGTGATGTGTCAAATTAAACAAGAACTGCCAAAAAGCCACACCAGGTTGAGACTACTGCAATTTTACAAAACATTATCAGTCAACAGGATATTAAAGGAGTATTCTTTCACAAAAACACTGTATGGAAGAAAAGCCAATTACTGTAAATGTATTCCACTTGGCAGATGCCCTAAAGGCTAAACCTAAACCTTTAAAAAATGCTGGGAAATGTGGCTGTTTACTGTTACAGTGCTTAAAAAAAACCTACTTGACTCTATACCAACACACCTGCCAATATTTGTTAGTGTGCGGTTTTATATGAGAGCTCTGAGAAATGCTCCCAGGGGTGGGAGCCGAAATAATGAAGGTTTTAATGTCCTCCCTCTGATCAGCTTGATCAATGGCTGCCCTCCAGCAACCTCACAGCATTATCCGTGAATTAAAGATTATTGTCTCATTTTTTAAAATCCAGTCTATTTCCATGGTGCCAAAAGCTTTTATTTTCCCATGGTTGCCTTTTTTTTCCACACTGGCCCTCACTCATTAGAGGAAAATAACATCTTTAGACTGGTTTTGCTTCAAATGCAAAAATTACAATAATCAGCCACTAATTTATGCAAGTAATTAAGTCGAATTTATATGCAAACCTTCATGTATCTTATATGAGATGCTAATAGAGTGGATGCTTAGCAGATTAAATGCCCAGCAAGACATTATGGTCTCATGGTGTTTGTGATAATGGATTAAGATACACCACGCAGATGAGATCTTGCGTTCTTCTCTCTCACTTTCCCTCAATCAGTGTTGCCTCGTATCCAAGAATCTTATAGAATACTGTATACAAGTATTTATTATTATTAGTTGAACATTTAAGCTATACACAAAGTATGAATAAATATTACTATTATGAATGTGCAGTGTCTAATGTGTAATATGTTTAATGCAGTGTAATTCATAAATTTTAAGTGAGGCTTGAGTGTCCAAATGCTTTTTGTGTGCACCAATATGATGCTTTTATGACAAATTTGGAACCACAAAATCCACAAAATCGTCCAATAGGATTTTTATTTTATTATTATTATTATTTTTTTAACGTGAGCAGTATATCTATCTAATTTGCCTGTTCTAGTGTTTTTAAAGGGGTCATATGATGTTGCTAAAAAGAACATTATTTTGTGTATTTGGTGTAATGAAATGTGTTTATGCGGTTTAAGGTTCAAAAAACACATTATTTTCCACATACTGTACATTATTGTTTCTCCTCTATGCCCCGCCTTTCTGAAACACGGCGATTTTTACAAAGCTCATCGGTCTGAAAAGCGAGGTGTGCTCTGATTGGCCAGCTATCCAGTGCGTTGTGATTGGCCGAATACCTCAAGCGTGGGATGGAAATGTTACGCCCCTTACCATACTGTGATGCCCTGTCCCGGCACGACGAGACAAAACCAATAAAAACAATTATAAATGAGGCATTTGTTGCATCCACTCAAAACTCGCGTTTGAATCATCAGTGGCAAATTCTTTAAATATGAAAACGTACTTACAGACTGTGAGTCAGAACAGCCGGCATTGTAGTCTACTCTCCCAGGATTAGGAAACAGTCCGCCATAAAATGCGCTGCACACATCTGAAAATTTGGGTTGAACTGTTCTGGAACAGTGTTGTAAATACAACTTAACCACTGATTTCTAGTCGTTTCCTCTTTTGGAAGGCCAAACAAAGCAAATTTTCGCTTTTGCAACGAAACACCAGGGGCGGAGCCAGACATCATAAACATTCGGGGCTTAGCCCAAATGTAGTTGCCAGACATGAGGTCTATATTTTGAAGAATATTGGTAACCAAACAGGTGAAAGTAGCCATTGTCTTCCATATTTTTTTCTCTCTCTTGCTGCCAACTCCATTCAGTTCTCTCTCTCCTTTTCTACCTCTTTATCCTCCTATCGCTCTTTGCGCTGTCAATCATAACAACCAAACAGATAATTTATTCCAATTTTTCAATTTACTGCCCATAAATGTCAAAAAGAGCTAACATCAGATAATGTTGCATGCAATGTATGTCAGCTAATGTGGGGAAGTCGTGGCCTAATGGTTAGAAAGTCGGACTCATAACCCAAAGGTTGTGAGTTTGAGCCTCAGGTCTGGCAGGAATTGTAGGTGGGGGGAGTGAATGTACAGTGCTCTCTTCCACCTTCAATACCACGACTGAGGTGCCCTTGAGCAAGGCACCGAACCCCCAACTGCTCCCCAGCATAAATGGCTGCGCACTGCTCTGGGTGTGTGTTCACAGTGTGTGTGTTCACTGCTGTGTGTGTGCACTTAGGATGGGTTAAATGCAGAGCACTAATTTATGGGTAACCATTCTTGGCCACATGTCACTTCACTTTACTAATGTTCTTTGACAGTGTTCACACACCATAGCAGGACTCTACATTCAGTTTTACTTGCCCTCAGTTGTGCCAACATTTTCACGGGCCCAGCCAGAAAACACTAGATAGATAGATAGATAGATAGATTTATTTTGCGACATTAAATAATGGCAGCGGCTATTTACACTGAGCGAAAATAGCATATTTTCTTAGCGATAGATGCTATTTACACTGTTAAGTAGTTAATATACTACTTATTGCAAATAGTGGCAATTATCTGCATCTCAGTATTGTAGTACATTATAAAACAGTATGCAATAATAACTTATTGAGTGTACATTTTAATTTTAATTCAAATTATTAAATGGATGCCACCTTATTGGGACAATAAAGCCCTTCCTACACCTACCCTAACCCTACCTGATATTTTGTTTTCAACTTTTTGATTATTTCCTTCATTTTCATTGAAAATAAATGCTTTTCTGATGTGATTTGAAAGTTGAAAAGGGAGAAAAGAGTTCGCCAGAAGGCGAATTCGAACCCCGGTCGATCGCGTCGAAATGAGTACGACACACGTCTTAACATCTGCTCCACTGGAGCTGAAGACTGTTGACTGTCTTTTTTAATGTTGACGAGCCGAATCACACATTGGTGGGTGGAGTTAGTGTAAATAGCCTCTGCCAACAAGGCAGGCTATTTGCACTTAGTGTAAATAGACACTCCATTGAAGAATACCCGATTCATGATTTTTTTTACAACTTTTAAATAATTTATGTATTTGCCCATTGAAGCAAAAGGGAAACGCAAAAAAGAAATGCTCTGTCAGCACCCGAGGGTCTTTAATGTTATCCCCTGGCCATCAGCCAGCCCTGAGAGAACTAGGTATGGGTACACTTGACAACTATATAACTATATACATGATGTCAACACCGGACTTGACAGAGTTACAAGACACCACAAAATCAATCAAAAAGCACAGCCAATCAGAACAGCATGTGGGCGGAGTATCTCTGCAAGCACACTGAAATTGCACCGAAATAACATAATCTAATTAATGTATATTAAACAATTTACGCATTGTTAAAAATATATACTGAGTAACTAATACAATCTTTGCCATGGAATACACTTATGTGTTGACACTGAGTTCACAGTTTTACTATCCATTTTTCAATATTTGAGGTAAATCTTAAATGAACCAAGATACCTTTTGTTGCGTGTGTAACCAATCACAGTAATAGCGACCCAACGTTCTCCTCAGAATATTCAGCAAACTTACTTAAATCAGAATTTAGTGCTGATAAAAATAACAATGTAAAAATGCTCGAGTTGAATGAGAAGAGATGAGTGACATGCTGAGTGATTGACAGGAGGCGTGGCTATGTAGGACTGCTGTGTGTGTGACGTGAGCTCACTGTCGGAGAGGAGAGAGAGAGAAAGCGCAGCTGATATTGTTTTATTGATCATGCGGGAAAGCGGTATTGAACCGTTTTAAATATTTCTGTATAATATGTGTTGAAAAACGATATTTTTGACAAAACTATTAACAAACCCAAAAGATTCGGGGCTTTTGAAAAATCAATCGGGGCTGGAGCCCCAGAAGCCACCCCCCACTCTGCCCCTACGAAACACACAGCATCTTCACAACATGGCGGCGGCGGCGGTGGCATAAACAATAAAGTTACGTATTCTTTCTTTGCGTGAACATTTGGGCGGCGTTATGTAAATCTTCCCACATCGTGACGTAGACATGTGGGGGCGTGTTTAAACGAGGCATTTTAGGGGGGCGTGGACGAGTCTTAACTTCTATAAAAAATATCTCTTTGGGTTTGAGACTTTAGTCTTTGCAACTTTAGGGATCTTATCTATTCACGAACAGCTTGTAAGACTCCAAAGAGAAAAGAAAACTTGAAATCTCATCATATGACCCCTTTAATATCTATCTATCTATCTATCTATCTATCCTGTATATAAAATGTAAAAATAGCATTTAATACATTGTATTTAAAAGCATTTTTTGGGTATTTATCTTTAGAGCTTTATTTTTATTTTGACAAAATAATATTAAAATGTAATATCTATATCTATCTATCTATCCATCTGTGTCTGTCTGTCTATCTACAGGTGCATCTCAATAGATTAGAATGTCATGGAAAAGTTCATTTATTTCAGTAATTCAACTCAAATTGTGAAACTCGTGTATTAAATAAATT
>NW_015560618.1:1419319-1433736 GCF_001515605.1 Sinocyclocheilus anshuiensis | reverse complement strand
GTGGGATGGAAATGTTACGCCCCTTACCATACTGTGATGCCCTGTCCCGGCACGACGAGACAAAACCAATAAAAACAATTATAAATGAGGCATTTGTTGCATCCACTCAAAACTCGCGTTTGAATCATCAGTGGCAAATTCTTTAAATATGAAAACGTACTTACAGACTGTGAGTCAGAACAGCCGGCATTGTAGTCTACTCTCCCAGGATTAGGAAACAGTCCGCCATAAAATGCGCTGCACACATCTGAAAATTTGGGTTGAACTGTTCTGGAACAGTGTTGTAAATACAACTTAACCACTGATTTCTAGTCGTTTCCTCTTTTGGAAGGCCAAACAAAGCAAATTTTCGCTTTTGCAACGAAACACCAGGGGCGGAGCCAGACATCATAAACATTCGGGGCTTAGCCCAAATGTAGTTGCCAGACATGAGGTCTATATTTTGAAGAATATTGGTAACCAAACAGGTGAAAGTAGCCATTGTCTTCCATATTTTTTTCTCTCTCTTGCTGCCAACTCCATTCAGTTCTCTCTCTCCTTTTCTACCTCTTTATCCTCCTATCGCTCTTTGCGCTGTCAATCATAACAACCAAACAGATAATTTATTCCAATTTTTCAATTTACTGCCCATAAATGTCAAAAAGAGCTAACATCAGATAATGTTGCATGCAATGTATGTCAGCTAATGTGGGGAAGTCGTGGCCTAATGGTTAGAAAGTCGGACTCATAACCCAAAGGTTGTGAGTTTGAGCCTCAGGTCTGGCAGGAATTGTAGGTGGGGGGAGTGAATGTACAGTGCTCTCTTCCACCTTCAATACCACGACTGAGGTGCCCTTGAGCAAGGCACCGAACCCCCAACTGCTCCCCAGCATAAATGGCTGCGCACTGCTCTGGGTGTGTGTTCACAGTGTGTGTGTTCACTGCTGTGTGTGTGCACTTAGGATGGGTTAAATGCAGAGCACTAATTTATGGGTAACCATTCTTGGCCACATGTCACTTCACTTTACTAATGTTCTTTGACAGTGTTCACACACCATAGCAGGACTCTACATTCAGTTTTACTTGCCCTCAGTTGTGCCAACATTTTCACGGGCCCAGCCAGAAAACACTAGATAGATAGATAGATAGATAGATTTATTTTGCGACATTAAATAATGGCAGCGGCTATTTACACTGAGCGAAAATAGCATATTTTCTTAGCGATAGATGCTATTTACACTGTTAAGTAGTTAATATACTACTTATTGCAAATAGTGGCAATTATCTGCATCTCAGTATTGTAGTACATTATAAAACAGTATGCAATAATAACTTATTGAGTGTACATTTTAATTTTAATTCAAATTATTAAATGGATGCCACCTTATTGGGACAATAAAGCCCTTCCTACACCTACCCTAACCCTACCTGATATTTTGTTTTCAACTTTTTGATTATTTCCTTCATTTTCATTGAAAATAAATGCTTTTCTGATGTGATTTGAAAGTTGAAAAGGGAGAAAAGAGTTCGCCAGAAGGCGAATTCGAACCCCGGTCGATCGCGTCGAAATGAGTACGACACACGTCTTACCATCTGCGCCACTGGAGCTGAAGACTGTTGACTGTCTTTTTTAATGTTGACGAGCCGAATCACACATTGGTGGGTGGAGTTAGTGTAAATAGCCTCTGCCAACAAGGCAGGCTATTTGCACTTAGTGTAAATAGACACTCCATTGAAGAATACCCGATTCATGATTTTTTTTACAACTTTTAAATAATTTATGTATTTGCCCATTGAAGCAAAAGGGAAACGCAAAAAAGAAATGCTCTGTCAGCACCCGAGGGTCTTTAATGTTATCCCCTGGCCATCAGCCAGCCCTGAGAGAACTAGGTATGGGTACACTTGACAACTATATAACTATATACATGATGTCAACACCGGACTTGACAGAGTTACAAGACACCACAAAATCAATCAAAAAGCACAGCCAATCAGAACAGCATGTGGGCGGAGTATCTCTGCAAGCACACTGAAATTGCACCGAAATAACATAATCTAATTAATGTATATTAAACAATTTACGCATTGTTAAAAATATATACTGAGTAACTAATACAATCTTTGCCATGGAATACACTTATGTGTTGACACTGAGTTCACAGTTTTACTATCCATTTTTCAATATTTGAGGTAAATCTTAAATGAACCAAGATACCTTTTGTTGCGTGTGTAACCAATCACAGTAATAGCGACCCAACGTTCTCCTCAGAATATTCAGCAAACTTACTTAAATCAGAATTTAGTGCTGATAAAAATAACAATGTAAAAATGCTCGAGTTGAATGAGAAGAGATGAGTGACATGCTGAGTGATTGACAGGAGGCGTGGCTATGTAGGACTGCTGTGTGTGTGACGTGAGCTCACTGTCGGAGAGGAGAGAGAGAGAAAGCGCAGCTGATATTGTTTTATTGATCATGCGGGAAAGCGGTATTGAACCGTTTTAAATATTTTATCTAAACCTGCGGGAAAGCGGTATTGAACCGTTCTAAATATTTCTATATAATATGTGTTGAAAAACGATATTTTTGACAAAACTATTAACAAACCCAAAAGATTCGGGGCTTTTGAAAAATCAATCGGGGCTGGAGCCCCAGAAGCCACCCCCCACTCTGCCCCTACGAAACACACAGCATCTTCACAACATGGCGGCGGCGGCGGTGGCATAAACAATAAAGTTACGTATTCTTTCTTTGCGTGAACATTTGGGCGGCGTTATGTAAATCTTCCCACATCGTGACGTAGACATGTGGGGGCGTGTTTAAACGAGGCATTTTAGGGGGGCGTGGACGAGTCTTAACTTCTATAAAAAATATCTCTTTGGGTTTGAGACTTTAGTCTTTGCAACTTTAGGGATCTTATCTATTCACGAACAGCTTGTAAGACTCCAAAGAGAAAAGAAAACTTGAAATCTCATCATATGACCCCTTTAATATCTATCTATCTATCTATCTATCTGTCTGTCTCTCTGTCTGTCTGTCTGTCTATCTATCCTGTTTTCATTTGTAATATCACTTTAACTAACACAAGTCAGTTCCTTAATCTGTCTGTCTGCCAATATTTGCCATTTATAGTGTTTTTAATATTACGCAGTACTTAAATGTGTCATTACACTGTAACAAGAACACCATAAAATACTTCTTTAAGGGTTTTTACCATTTTACCATTTCAATTTCAGTACAGTCTAACCTCTAATTGTCATACCATTCTAATTTCAAATAAATAAATTCTTTTAACCCAAAAAGCTAATTATTCTTCCTTAGAACTGGTTCTATTTAAAATACAAAACTTGTGTAAGCCATGTAATGTTAGTTTATCTGTAATCAGATGCACATCTAATTTCAGTCACACGTGTTTCATAAACACATAATCCTTTCTGGAATTACAATCTGCCATCAGAATGATGAATTTAATTATTCCAGCTGCTTTAAGGCTATTAATGATCCACCACATGCAGCATCCTCACATGCGATATAACCTATTGATGGGACAACTTCTTTATGTTTACAGACGTGAGGTAATGACGCAGTGGCATGCTCGATTTTCCCATGAAAACCTTCCAGTACCACTCAAATTATAAAACATCATTATAAACTTACCGTTGTGAATCGAGCTTTAACATTGTTACTGGAGGAATAATGCTCAAATACTTAATCCTTGTTTGAATCGACATGAAAACAACATGAAACTTGAAATCAACATGAAAAAAATGTTTGGTGTAGCATTTAATTTGAAACTGTTTTCATTCAGAAATTACTAGTAAATGTCACAAACAATTACTAAGAAATGGAATGGCAAGTAACCTGTTGTAATAAACCTGACATTTTTAAGTAGAAAACTGAAATAGTATTTTCTTGTAAAACACTCCAATGATATTATTTTTTCACATTCAATCATGTACAGCTAATATAAAAAAAAGAAGAAGAAAAACATGTTTTTGTTGCATTGGGTGATATACCTTTTACCATTTTTATCCATGATTGTCCATGATCATCCATTGCCTGTTATAGATTCATCTTTTTTTCAGATTTTACCATTTTTATCCACGATTGTCTTGTCTTTTTCTCTTTTTTTGCTTATTTAAAGTGCTTCATTTTGCCGTATACTACAATAACAAATCAACTGCCGCCCACTTGACCTGGCATGAGGTTCTGTCAACAGCCAGAAGGCTTTAAATGCAGCCTTTCAAAAACAACAAGCCAACACAACCAGACGTGTAGACGTGTGTGTGTGTGTGTGTGTGTGTGTGTGTGTGTGTGTGTGCCACACTGTAATGATACGCATCCAGAATGATGCATTTTAAATTGCTCAGGGATTATATATGCGTCTCCTTAGGTATGCAGCATCTTTAGTCAGAGAAAACATTTGAATTATGTATGACTACTTATTTTGTGTAGATATGAACAGAATAAAATTACACATAAGCTTCCTAGTGTACAAGCAGGTTTATTTAACCTCTTCACAGAACTGCACTCAGATACTGTTCATATCACAAAATGATGCTTTTATTTTATTAATTTAATTTGAATGTATTACTATATGACTTGTTTTCTCATATTTTTGATTTAAAAAAAATATCAATACCGCTTGCATGGACAAAAGTACCTAGGCCCTAATTCTAATTATTGTATTTGGTCTTGTCACCCATAACTCACAGGTATATATATTCAAATGCAGTGTTGCCAACTTGAAAGTAAAGTAGAAAGGCAGCAAAATGGCCCAAACTAAAAAGCTTTTGCTGGTCCGCAGGGGAATGAGCATTATATTCCTGTCCTGCTATAAATGCCTCAGTCAGCTGTAAGTAATGTTTTTGTGAAATAGAGTCATCTACAACAGCGTTAGCAAGTGCCAAAGAGGGCACAGCGTAAACATTATCTATACTCATTTGCAATACTCACCATTGGGTTACAAACTGTGTCTGGAAGAAATATCAACACAAAAACTGTTGATTCACTTGGGATTTTGTGGTTATGTAGCCACATACAAGCCTAAAATCATATTATTATATAGGTTCAGGGAGGTTCAGGGTCAACCAGCGAGGCTCTGTGCTTGTTAAAGCAGCTTTGCAAATAGTCCTGTCCTAGTTTGAGCAGATGTGACAGGAGGAAGCAGTGGACCTCTCATCTAATGCAAGAGCATCATACCCTACAAAGCAGTAGAGAATATATGAGCACTTCTGTTGAAAGACATGTTGCCATTGCCATTGCCAGACCCTTATTTGCAGTTGACACAAAAGAGGTACTTAAATGTGAAAATTGTAAATTTTTACAATAAAAATTAAATTAAAAAAGTTAAAATACTTTCTCATACTATTTTATTTTTACAGTCCAGATTAAAGCAAACAATGACGCAATTTAAAAAAACTGTCTTTTTTTTCTTTCAAGAAACACAAAAGGAGATATTTAGCAGAATTTTTAGGATGCTCTTCCAACTCCTAAAAAAGTTGACAAATAAGCATGATAAAGCAGTCTAATAGGCTATATTCCAAGCCATACAATAGCTTTGAATGTGGAACCTACCAATTACTGGAAATCTTCCCCAGCACTCTGATCTTATTGATTTTCAGTGTGTTCAAATATGCGTGAAGGCCTGAAGTTCTGACGTCAAGATGCCATGGGTTCTCACATCTCGTAACTGAACACTACATATCAGTTGAAGTGCAAATACTACTTAAATACTTTTATGGCCTGTTTTGTGAAGCTCAGCAGCTTCATTCATATTCATATGGAAAAGAGCAGCCAGAACATTCTGCTAATTTGTGCTCTGCATTCAACCCATCCAAGTGCACACACACACACACACACACACACACACACACACAGTGAACACACACACACACAGTGAACACACACACACAGACAGTGAACACACACCTGGAGAAATGTGTAGAAGAGCAGTGGTGTGTAGACAAAGTCTTGTTAAAAGCTTTGTTGCTTAAATTCTCTTTTTTGGAACCATAAAAGGAGACATTTTATTATTTTTATTCTGCATAATCACAATGCTAATAACTTGATAAACTGCATAATTTTGATCACAAAAACATTGGTAAAGGGACAGTTTACCCAAAAATTTAAATTCTGTAATCATTTACTCACCTTAATGTCGTTCCAAACCCATTAGTCTTCTGATCATCTTCAGAACACAAATGAAGATATCATGAAGTTTTATATGAATATAATCATTGATCAATGCACAGACATAGAGCACCTCATGTACAGTTAAACATGCTTGCTTGCAAGAACCAATGGGGTTTGTTCTCATGCATCAAAGTCATTATGGTTGAGCTGTTTATAGTTAGTAAACTAAACCAAGCATAGACTAACAAACTGTTTTATCTTAAGTGAAAATTCAGCTTTCAATTGATAGCTAATTTCGCTTTTGTTTATGGTGAAATTAGGTCGTAAACAGCTTATAATAATAATAATAATCATCATTTTTAAAAAAACATTAAATTACATTGACCTATATTAAGCATCATTTTAGCTTATTTCTAAAGAAAATATAAAGCTCATTATTATTATTATTATTATTATTATTATTATTTTTATTATTGCTCATTATTATTGTTAGGTAACACATGAAGTGTTACCATGTAATTTGAGAAAACATGTTACTTTGGCTGTATCAAATTAGATGTATACATTTGATAAATTAGAACAGTTTTTTAAAGTTGATCCAAAGTCTATATTTTTTTCCAGTGCATGTTACAATCATGCAGGTTTGAATGTCAGATATCAGGTTTAGGTAGAAAGAATTCACTGTCTGGTGAGCTAATTTTAGGATAACCACCTGTTGTGTAATACGTTTCTAGATGTGCTTGTTACTTCAGAGAAATATACATCCTTTGGTGACACCTGCATGCTGTGGGCAAGAAATAATATGGTTTGAACTTTGCATGTGATGAGTTTTGTCAAACTGGGGGAAAATCCATAATTATTGGAGTGCCATCCATTTCTACGACAACTGAGACACATTCTCCAGTGTTCATTCAGGGATTCTAGTGGGCTCTGTGACACCCACATGATTTCTGGCCGAGTGTCACCCTTTAGCCCAGATCTTTGCTTGTTAGTGAGCTCGACTCATGTTTCAAACAACCTTACACCGGGCCTCTCTCGGAGCACAGTCATAAGCCGATCCCTTGAGCATATCAAGACATAGACAAAGAAGTAAAAGGTGAATATATACACTCTTAAAAATAAAGGTGCTTCAAAAGGTTCTTCAAGCGATGCCATAGAAGAACCATTTTTGGTTCCACAAAGAACCATTCAGTCAAAGGTTCTTTAAAGAACCATCTCTTTCTTACCTTTTTATAATCTGAAGAAGCTTCTTTTGCCACAAAGAACCTTTTGTGAAACAGAAAGGTTCTTCAGATGTTAAAGGTTCTTAATGGAACCATTTAGACAAAAAGGTTCTTCTATGGCATCGTGAAGCACCTTTATTTTTAAGAGTGTATGCTCATTTCAATTTGCAAAGGCTCAGCTAGAATTCCTCGCTTCCTCTTAGGCCTAATATATATAGTGCCTTCAGAAAGCATTCAAACCCTGTGTTTCCCATCATTTTTCATGTCACAGACCAGTGTTTCTCAACTTTTTTTTCCCTTATGTACCCCTATAGACGAATCATTAAGGCTCAATTACCCCTTCACTGAATCGACAATAAACCAGAAGCTGTCTCAGTCTGTCTGCATATGGAGGAACTTGAGCATGAAACTCCACACACTCATTACAGAGATGAATGAACATTAAAATGTGAGTGTTATCAATCATGGAACAAACGTGTGAATGTATCAGACAATACAACAGTTTGCAAATCACAGATCTGGATATTTGGCTCAAACTTTTGAGAATGAAGTGAGAACAGCACTCAGAACAGCAGGTAGAGAGGCACGGTCACCAAAAACAGGATTGTTTTGGGACATGTATTCAGAGAGATTTATTCCTAAATGATTTAGTGCCAAAAATATCACGGTCTAATGTGTTCAAACAGCTGTATTTAAAAATGACTCTAGGAAAACAAACTCTCAAGTGTCTTCACATAAACAAATCAAATAGGCTTTAATAAACAATTTGAAAATACCAACATACCAAATATAGTCACAATTAACTATGGGCAGAAAAATTCTCTATTAGAATAACAATAAATTATGCATAATTACATGCAAGTAACCCGAAGCCAAACCCCAATCCTAAACCTAACCATATAGTTGTCACGATCTGCTGCTACTGTGAAGGAGCGAGGAATTCTTGAAGAAAGTCTTTATTTATTCAAAGGAACGCACACGTAGCACAGGGGATTGACAAACAATACTGGACAGGAAACAAGGGGCAGAACACACTTTATATACAGAACTAAACGAGGAGAACTAGACGAGACACACCTGAAATCAATGAACATAACACCAGAGAAACTGGGTCATAGGGAGCACATGGGGAGCAAAACACAAGACACGGAACACAGGGGCAATCCAAGGGTATGACAATAGTAAGTACATGTACTTAATTAATATTACTCATTACTCATTACAAAAGGTAAAAAAAAAAAAAATGGATATCTGTCTTTTATGCACTTGACAAATTCAAATGATTTGAGCAAAAATGTGAAAAACTATATAGAGTCAAACAGTTATGTCATAAAATTATGCCTTTTACATGGAAAATATTTCAAATTCTAAAGAAACTGCATGACTAAAATACTCAAGGACAGATTTGCACAGTATTTAGACATGAATATGAAAAAAAAAAAAACACTCATAATTACACATTTTTTTTCTTGTTTACAGTTTTTTTTTTCCAGAAATAGTCAGAATAACTAAGGTGGAGAGAAGCCTCTAAACCAAAATCTATATTCAAATATTGGAATAGCAATGGACAAGTAGCACAAAATAAATCTTTTCTATCCCCGTTTTCCATTAGAGAATAAAAAGTCTTTTGACAAAGAAACAGACATCTAATTACATAGGCAAGCTGGAAATCTGCGGTATTGGCTGAGGATAAAACAAAGGGCACTGATCTCTCAGACGGTCCCAGAGGACCCTGAGGAGCTGTCACAGACTGACGACCAACCGTGCAAACAAATGTCTCCCATTCCCGTCTCCTTCCATTGTTCCTAAGCAAACACCGCCTCTCTGACAGTGGTCAGGGAAGTGTTTAGTCTGCTAATGTACTGGGAAACAGAAGAACTGGTGGCAGACAGTGCTCCCATTGTCCCACTAGTTACTGAGGGAACCGATCCCACTCTCTAACCCAGATTGAGTGATCCAGGGCAGAAGAAAAATATAAAAAGCGAAGAAAAAAACAGGAAAACCATACAACTACATCTGCAATTTTCTAGGGAGCACTGCTGAAAGAGAAGATGAAAGAGCTGACCACAAACAACATGTAGCTTTGCCTTTAGCAATGCCAACGGGACCTACCGAACTGAAAAAAGCCTTTCAACGGTGGTGGATTTGCCTCTGGTTAAAGAAAAGTATGTTGTAGATTCATAAGACGCACTTTGACAGACAGACTACTGAACAACCAAGCAAAATAAAAAAAAGTAATTTATGAAGTTATAAAATATAGTAGTGTACATTTGCCCCACTGAGAAATGTACAACAGCACAAGCATCAGAAATCATTCCCTCGAGTGGCGAACCATTCCAATCTGTCATTTTATGACAAGAAAGCTATTTTGGGAGAATTTCCACTCTGTATGAAACATCGTGGCAGTTGAAAAACTTGGGTATATTTCTTCATAGAAACTACTTTTCCAGTAAAGAGGTGTAATCTTTCTTTATAATGAGACATATAATCAATTGTTTTAGAGAGACGAACTATTCAAACATCATAGCTACCTTTATTTGAACAATAATGAGTCAGTTTGAATGGACTGTCAGGTGTAGCTTAGCAAGTTCACTTGCTAATGAAGAAATCTAATGCCAATCAAAACAAACATCAGCAATTTTGATATTTTGTCATGATCGTTCAAACCAAGCTAAATAAAACGTAGTCTATCTGGTTCAATGCAATCTCATGGCAATTCTATACTATCGTACATTTGAATTGGTGATTAATTAGTAATTCAGAGGATCTTATTTGTACGCTATTCGTACACTATGCTTATGCACCAGTGACGGTTACGTTTAGGGGTGGACCTTCATCTTCATAGTTTTCCTAAAAATCCAACGCTATCTCACGACCAATTTGTACGTATTTTATGAGGTGGCTAATTCGTACGAATTTGTATGACCTCACTCGTACGATTTTGTACGATTTGTCTAGACCCCAGTGACGGGTAGGTTTAGGGGCGGGGTTAGGTGTAGGTCATTCGTACAAATTAATTCGAATTGTGCAACTCGTAAAATACGTACAATTTAGCAAAAGTTATATGAATTTGTACGAGTGAGGTCGTACAAATTTGTACGAATTGTTGTGAGATTGGGCTGAAAAATCATACATTTTCATATTAAAATTGCCACTTCACAAGAAATCATTCCCTACAGTGGGGAATTGTTCCAATCCGCCATTTTATGACAAGAAAGCTATTTTGGGACAATTTCCATTCCTAAACATAAAGCGTCACTGTTGTGTAAGCAGACTGTGCTAAAAATAAGATCGCAAAATTCTACAAATTAGTCACTAATTTGATAAAACATAAAATACTTGAGAATTGATAAAGTATGTGTTGAAATTATAATAGACGTTGATTGTGTTTGATTTATCTGTACATTTGCACTAAACAAGATTCAACATTGATGATTGATTCACCTGTGAATAAAAACTGAAATGCTGGATGGGTTTTTCATCGCATGAACAGTATGCAGTATGAAAAAACAACATTGTATGAAAGGAATAGTAAAACATATAGTCTAGAATAAATAACAAATGCTCGACCATAATATAAAACAAGGTCATAATGCCTTGTTTTTCTTAGCCTAAGTCTATTTCCTGATATCTTGATTTCAGTTGGGCAAAGGAAAGAGAAATATGCATTTTTATGCCTAAGAACAAAGACGCAAAGTCATGACATCACAGATCATATCAAAACACTGTAATTTAATGAGAGAATTAAAAAGCATTCCTTAGCCAGCCTGAGCAAGCCGCTGTGAGGAACATCCTGTGAGCTGATAAGGACGCACCGCATGTTTCCTTTTGATGTTGATGGAACTTGATATGCTGTATGCTGTTGTTGACACTGATGACACTGAGCAGGATCCTTCCACCCAACCATATGGATCCAGTCAGGAGTCTGTCCTCCTGCCTCTGATGAGGACATCAAGTAAAATAAGCTTCAATGAGCAGGAGCAGACAATTCATGTGAGTAGAGATTAATGAGCTGTGTTTTAATTGTCTCATACACACCGTGTTTATGGGAATCGCAGCCTTATTCTAAAACAGAATTATTATTTTTTTTTAAATGTCAGGGTAGCGATATATCTAAATATTCAGCATAGTATTAAAGGTGCAGTTAGTGATTTCTGAGAATATTTGAAATCGTCAACCAAACAAACAAAAGAGACCCAAAAGAAACACACCCCTCCATTCATTGGTCTGCCCCAAAATTCACAAACGCTTTGCAACACAGCAATGACAAACAGTTGGTGCATCAGACAACTTACTTAATATAATATTACAACAACAGCATATCAATGTTACGTGTCGAGCAGAAACAAAGCAACCTTGGTGTCTGTTTTCAGGCCACTCTCCTGTCTCTCCAGTGCTGGAAAGCTCTTCCAATATTAACGTGGATTCTAGCTCTTGCCTAGCTCATCTATTTCCTGTGATATTCCTCTCACATTTTCCTTTTTAAAAAATGTCTCAGTTTGACGGAATAGATCCTTGCAGACCACAAAATGGACCCCTTCGGTGTCACGTAACACTGCTGGAAGGAATAATAGAGATGTAGAATAGCAAACACAGTCTTTTATTAAATCCAGACAGGGGTAAATCCACACCAGGAAGGGAAGATGGCAAACGTTCACAACATGCAGACCCGACAAACACAGACTGAACAGAATGTGGCTTAAATACACAGTATAACGAAGAACTAATGAAGACACACCTGAAAATCAATGAACATAATCAACACGAGGGCCGGCAGACAGAGTCCAGGGAGGTAACGATGGAGGGAGGAGCCAAGGAGGAAACAGGAGGAGCCAGGGCAGATCAGATGGAGGGAGGAGCCAGGGAGGAAACAGGAGGGACTTGGAGTAGGAGGAGCCAAGCGGGACCCAGGCCACAGCCATAATGGCGACCCACGGTGGAGCCGACGGAGGAAGGAGCCATGGAGGAGGAAGGGCTGACAACTCCAGGGGGCCAACCGACTGCGGCGGAGGAGCCCGAGGAGAGCCGATGAGCCAGAGCGACCGGGAGGATCCGGAGGGCCAAGGCGGAGCAGATGGCGCCGGTGACCGAGGCGGAGGTGGGGATCCAGAAGGCCGTGGTGGAGCCGGAGTGACAGAGGACTGAGGAGGAACCTAAGGGATGGAGGAGCCTAACAGAGCCGGAGGGATGAGGCACAGCCAGAGGAGTGGAGTCCCGAGGCGACGGATGGTCGACGACAGACCAAGGCGTAGCCAGAGGGACGAGGGAGCCCGGTGGAGCCAGTGGACTGATGGGCCATGGCGGAGAGGAGGGAGCTTGGAGTCATGGTAGAGCCGCTGGGTCAACGGGCCGCGGCGGATTCCAGGGCTTAGAGGCTGTAGGCGGAGGCCAGGGATTCTGCAGCCACGGTGACGATGGAGGATGGCAGACCCGGGGAGCTCGCACCGTACAGATGGTGGGCTGAGGGCGAGCAGAGGGGCTGCCAGACGACAGCGTTGGAGGAGGCAGGAGTGGGTGGGTGGACGTTCATTTGTGAGCCTCCGGGCTTAACTTGGGAACAGGAGCCCTCTCTGGGCTAAACTCAGGAACGGGAGCCCTCTCTGGGCTAAACTCAGGAACAGGAGCCCTCTCTGGGCTAAACTCAGGAACGGGAGCCCTCTCTGAGCTTGACTCAGGAACGGGAGCCCTCTCTGGGATAGACAGGGAAACAGGAGTGACCGGGGGCTCCGACGAAGGAGGGAGGAGAGGGGGCAGATCGGTAAACTCTATCAGGTCTCCTTCCACTTGCCATTTTCCCAGATCCATCATTAGCTCACCCTTAGCCTTGTTGCAGTTGGCGGAGCTCCTCTCCACGATCTCACTGGCCACGGCTTTCTCCCTCGTGAAAGCGTGGTAGCCGGCTCTCGCACCTGGACTGACGTCACTTGCAGCTCCGGCTCCACGGCTATCCATTGCTCTGTCGCTCTCTGGCGATGGCTCGTCGGTCGCGGCGTGCTCGGGCTCTCCGTCAATGGTGGGCTCGGGCTCGTGCTCCGCGCAGCGGGGAGATGGTGGGCTGGGCTCTGGGTCCAGAGTGGATCTGAGAGGCGATCCGTTTCTTGCCAGAATCCACTCCACAAAGGCGGCAAAACCCTCTCAAGGACCATCTTCGGACGACGGAGCGTGTCATCCAGGTAGCAGGTGGTATTAGCAAGGACCAGGAACAGTCTTGTATGGTCCTCGAGCGATCTTTCCCCCTGCTCCAGCAGGAGGAGGAGGTATTCTGGGCAGGCGAGGGGATCAATGGGGAAACACACAACAGAAACAAAAAATACTGAATAAACACGGAAAACACACAGAATTGTGTGGTCGGGTATTCTGTCACGTAACGCTGCCGGAAGGAATGATGGAGATGTAGAATAACAAACACAGTCTTTTATTAAATCCAAACAGGGGTAAATCCACACCAGGATGGGAAGATGACACACGTTCACAACATGTAGACCCGACAAACACAGACTGAACAGACTGGGGCTTAAATACACAGGATAATGAAAGACTAATGAAGACACACCTGAAATCAATTAACACAATCAATACGAGGGAGAAACTAGGTCAAAGGGAGCACATAGGGAGCAAAAACACAGACAGACAGTCCAGGGGCGTGACATTCGGACCTACTGGGAGATGAAAAAAACAATAATAATAATGGTTTAACTCATAGAAGCACCATCTCTCTCTTTATACAGTCTTTTTACAAATCTCCTGTTTAGTCATTCTATTCCGTCCCCATCATGAACGTAAATGTCCCCTATTGCGGCTTTACAACAAGAGTGTTGTGATTGTAGACTGTACTCGGAAGCATTTTTGAACATAAATGTGAAAGTGTAGATTATTCCAGAAGTGGAATCATTTCAAAATATTAAAGTATTTATGAAAAAAAATTGAGATTCCTGTGAGATTTTATTTAGGGCGTTATACCACAAAAAGCCACCGGGTGCCATCAAAACTCCATTAAATTTTTTTTTTTGCATTTTTTTCTGTCACAAATGTCTACATTTCTCTATCAGTATTACTTCTATCACAAAATAAACACCAAATAT
>NW_015560618.1:1415526-1416373 GCF_001515605.1 Sinocyclocheilus anshuiensis | reverse complement strand
AAGAAGTTTAAATTTACTGTAAAGAAAATGCACTGTAAAATTATTATATTTTATGTAAAATAAATATTTTACATAACAGGTTTTACTCTAAAATTGCAAAAAAAAAGAAAAAAAAAAAGTAAAGCCTTATGTCTAAATAAGTTATGTTCCAAATTTGAAGTTGATATGAAGATTCCTGTGATTCCTGTGAGATTTTATTTAGGGCGTTATACCACAAAAAGCCACCGGGTGCCATCAAAAATTTTTTTTCGTCGGAGGATGCTTCGGGAACGCCCTTCAGCGTGACCGGCTCTGAACCTCATGTGTAATCAGACCAATAGATGGGCGAGACGTCACGGGCGGGTGACACAATGACCAGGAAGCTATAAAAGCACGTGCGGTGAGACCAGCGTCAGCTTTCTGTCATTCAGCAAGCGCTCCGTGTGTGTGTCAGTGTGATAGCGTTGTGAGTCTTATTTGGTGTTGTCTGTGCCAGAGATAAAAAGAGAATCTGAAAAATAAAGAGATACAATGTGTAAAGCACATGAGAAAAAGAAACACCAGTTAAGCAAGGGCGAGGGTGGGTAGCGTTTCAGCTTGTGCGTTGTCTGCCTGGTAGCGGAACATGCTGAGTCGGCTCTCGAGAGAGAGCTGACTGCCCGCATTGCGAGCGTCTTTCGATGCATGTTCTCCACTCCCGGAAGGCTCTCTTTGCGGAGGGTGCCTTCTCTAGCGTTCCCCGCGGTGCTGGTCCCGCTTCCGTCGAGGCGGAGTGGCGATTACGCTCGTGGGGTTGGCAGCTGGAGCTGGCGGAGGGAATGGAGACGGGCGAGTCCCTATCTTCTTCCTCACCCGCCAGATCCAGAGC
>NW_015560618.1:1411670-1413530 GCF_001515605.1 Sinocyclocheilus anshuiensis | reverse complement strand
GGGGTTGGCAGCTGGAGCTGGCGGAGGGAATGGAGACGGGCGAGTCCCTATCTTCTTCCTCACCCGCCAGATCCAGAGCTCGCTCTCCGGGATTGGAAGCCCGCTCTGCGGCTACTTCTCCCCGAGGAGTGGGCTCGGCGCTCCGCCTGTCTTCCTCCGAGGAGGTTGATGTGGTGGGCGTCGATGAGGATTCGCCCCCTCAATCGCCCCAGTATGTGGAGCTTTTGGAGGTGGTAACTTGTGCCGTGGCCAAATTAAATATCGAGTGGCCCGCCGAGAAAAGGGCTGAGCCGCAGAAAAGTAAATTAGACGAGCGTTTTCTGCATGTTAAGCCGATGCGCGGCATCGTCTTTAAAGGCTCCGGGGGCGAATCCTCATCCTCATTGCCCTCCAAGCCGCTGCGCACAACATCAGCGCTGGTGGGCAAAGTGTACTCGGCAGCGGGTCAGGCTGGTGTGTGTCTGCACACCATGGCGGCGTTACAGGCGTACCAAGCCGACCTGCTTAAAGAGCTAGACAAGGGTGAGCAGGTAAAATCCGAGGATATTATCGAGCTCAGGAGAACCGCTGATTTGTCTCTCCGTGCCACTAAAGAGACTGCCCGTGCCATTGGGAGGTCTATGGCAGCTATGGTGGCAGCGGAGAGGCATCTATGGCTGACCTTGTCAGACATGAAAGAGAGAGACAAGGTCTGCCTAATGGATGCCCCGCTTGCGCCTTCTGGCCTGTTTGGCGACGCCGTCAATTCCGTCGTCGACAGGTACCAGGAGGCTCGTAAACAGGCGGCGTTCCAGCGGTTTCTCCCTCGCTGCTCTCTAGCTCTGGGGGCTGCTGGGCGGGAGCAGCCCCCTCCGGGTACCAGCTCCTCATACAGGGACGTACAGAAACAGACGCTCTAGGTCGGGGGCCTCGAAGTCTAAGCCGGATCTGCGGACCGTACTTAAGACTAAGAGGTCCTCAGGCAAAAAGTCCTGACGCCACTGGCGTAGGACTCATGAGGGCAGGCCCCTCTGGGGTGCAGCGGGTTACACCGCATTACACGGTGTCCGTCTCACCGCAGTGCCCTCAGGAGTTCGGTCTGCTAACCCTGCCGGAGTTACAGGGCGCAGCGGTCTCCCGCGAGCACTACTCTCAGTCACCGCCTGGCAACGTAGCGGTGCTAAGAGGCTAGCCACCTCCGCGGAGGTCTCTAGAGCAGCAGGTTCGGTTTACTGCCAAATGTGTCTCAGTGGGTCCTGCACACTGTAGAGAAGGGCTACAGAATCCAGTTTGGTTCTCCTCCGCCTCGTTTCAACGGGATTACACCCACGCTGGTGGGCCCCAAGCAGGCTCTGGTCATGGAACAAGAAGTAGTTACTATTTTGAGGAAGGAGGCCATCGAGGTGGTCCCTCCTCATGCAAGACTACAGAGAACCACTTATCTGGGTGTGGTGTGGGATTCGACCACGATGCAGGCACATCTGTCTCCTGCTTGGATCGAGTCGATCCTCACTGCAGTCACGAGAGTAAGAGAAGGCTGGTCACTCACTGTCAAGCAGTTTCAGTTTCAGGACCTGGCTGTAGTGCTAGAAGCTCTCTGTAAACCTCCCTTCGAGCCTATCGAGGAGATCTCTGATCGCCACCTGGAACGTCTCAGGTTACGTATGTAACCATGGTTCCTCGAGGGAACGAGACGCTGCGTCTTGGGGCCATATTTTTGGCATCTCTGCCAGCGCTTGCTTCACTCCTAGAAGCTGATGCTGGTCTCACCGCACATGCTTTTACAGCTTCCTGGTCATTATGTCACCAGCCCGTGACGTCTCGCCCATCTATTGGTCTGATTACACACGAGGTTCAGAGCCAGTCACGATGAAGGGCGCT
>NW_015560618.1:1393006-1411635 GCF_001515605.1 Sinocyclocheilus anshuiensis | reverse complement strand
GAGGAACCATGGTTACATACGTAACCTGAGACGATTTTAAAGTACTATTTTCATGGTAACGCAATGTCCGATTTCAAAATGGTTTTCATGGGATGAAATTTGAGGTTTTAAGCTTTGTAAATGCTTAAAATTATATATGATATATCATTTATGATGATTACTAAAATATGTGATAGAGAAAAAAGACAATGAAAAAAAGAGCATCAACCATTTGATGGCATTTATGACATTTATGAGGTTAAAGTCAGCATGAAATTTCTAAATATATTTTCTAAATGCATGTTGTATGTTTCTTTAGGTTGTTGATTTTTCTTCTCTCTGATGATGTATGCAGGACTTCTCCAATCATGTATTCTGCTTAAACCTCTCCCCTTTCTTACAATCAATTGCAAGCTTGCATTCATATCCGCCTCTATCCATTTAATAACTGATGCTTAGAACCAAGATCCTTCTCTACATTTTATCTTTTCGGATAATCTGTTTTACTTAGATGGATGTCGGATGCACTGTCTTCATTGAAATGTCAGGAAGCAGCCGCACACTTCAAATGGACTCCGACATCTCTTCAAGAAGAGCTTTTCTGTGTCAGCACAATCTGATTGCTCACTCCACTTGATTCTGTGACTTCATTTCACAGCTTAATAAGAACATGATGTTAATCCAGTGGCTTGATCGGGATCGACAGCCCTTATTGATCACGAAAGCCCATAATGTCTGCCTTTTATGCTGACAAAGCTATTGCATTTACTGTCTTCCTCTCTGATATTCCAAAATGGACAACAAAAGTTTCCATCTTTGTAGGATCAGGCTGTTTTAATGGTCTAAAGCTGTATACGTAATTCTCCATTAGCTGTCGACCAGTGACCTTAACCCCTGGAAAGCATTACATCATTGCACATGGCTGCCGCCGATAACTGATGGCTTACATCATCCATTAATGCCTGTCCATCAGTGTCTTTTATGCTGTCTCTTTACTCTTGGCAAGGACTCAAACTGATTAAATATTCAAATCTAAGAGCACCACAGTGCCAAATATATGAATACAGTATGTGCCTCACGGAGCGGTGACTGAAGTATTAGTCATTTAGAATAATGAAACGTGACCCTATATGCATTGGGCTTAACAGCAGCCCCATTTGCCTAATTACACATGGAGAACATCATCAGATCTTAATCAGTCAAATGATATGTTTTACTTTCTGATTAGGAAGAGTGGGGTCATATGTCAATTAAAAACATTTTAGTAATGAGATTACTGAATGGTAAAGCTATGATAAATACCTTCAACCAATATTTGTTCTTTTTGATTATCTGCATAAACTGCATATTTGTATATCTGCATTTTGTAACCACCCACTTAGATGGGAAGAGGCCGTCTGACTGGCATGTAAAGTAATCAATCACATTTCCTTGTGATTGCAAATTGCAAGAAGCAAATTGTGACGTCAAATTCTCTGTTGAAACTGGTCAATTTTGCCACTTTTATGTCGTTTTGTGGTTATCCATCATTTCTGATATTCTAAGGCACATTGTATTTAAACATTCAGATTTTTAAATACTAAATAAATTAAGTTTTTCAGGTAGGTCTAATATTCAAATAAGGCATTCTTCAGAAATTGATAAAAGTAATCAAATGTAAAATATGACTGCGTAGTCTTGACCATATGAAATAAATATACATTGATTCTTATTTCATACATTAGTCACAGAAGAACTTTAAGTTCTTTTCTATTTTTCTTTTGTTGTCTGATTAAGGACGCAAACAGCAGCAGGTATATTAGACTGCTGGCACTTTAAGACCGAATGTACCCGATAGTTTTCCAATACAAAGCTTATAGTATTATAGCTAATATAAATGGTGCCATTTTACCATCATTTGTAAAATTCCCTGATTCAATCTTGTTTGTGTGATTTTAAAATCCTTTTTCTTTTGACGGTGGCCATGCTCACCACCAGTTTTTCATGGCTGCAGAGCTAAATCAATTTGACACCAAACATTTTAGTCAACAAGACATTTCAGAGAGGTTAAAGTGCTTTTTGGCAAGACATCAAATACCAAAAATTGATTATTTCAGCTGCATTACCTTAAGCCATCCCCACTGGCCCATTCCTCATCTCAAGTGCTGCTGACTAGTCTAAATATGAATGAATTATGTGTGACACGCATTAACACCTGAGGAATCATTATACAATAAATCACGCAGATGGGTGGAAATAAGCTGGTGTACAGCCACACACAGGGACAGACACATTAAAATGCTGCTCATAAGCAGCGAGTAGAAAGTGCATTGACCATTGAAAAGCAACATGGTGCTGAAGGCCAATTCAGGTCCTCTTTGACAGTGCGACATCAAACACAAAACCAAAGTTAAGCATGGCAGCAGGCTGGACAGAATCTGGTGTACAGCCACACACAGGGACAGACACATTAAAATGCTGCTCATAAGCAGCGAGTAGAAAGTGCATTGACCATTGAAAACCAACATGGTGCTGAAGGCCAATTCAGGTCCTCTTTGACAGTGCGACATCAAACACAAAACCAAAGTTAAGCATGGCAGCAGGCTGGACAGAACATCTGAGAACTGTGGTGGAATAAATACGTGCCTTAGAAACTCAGCAATGATGGACAACCACAAAACGACACAAAAGTGGCAAAATGGACCAGTTTCAACAGAGAAATTGACGTCACAATTTGCTTCTTGCTGCATCAATTCCATTATTCTAATTGTGAGATTCTGAGAATGCAAAACATTTGTTATAATATAACACATAGCAATTACATTCACTCAGTCATGTGTGTACTCGCTTTAAACAGAGAGTTGATTTATTTCTCCATTACAATGTTATTTATAGCAACTAGCACAAGACCAGCACTTGAATCTGAAGGATAAATTGTTTATACACAGTTGGCCTGTAAAAGGACCGCTGACCCTCTTGTGTTTGCACTGTTGCTGCAGTGTACTTCCTCTAAAGCAATTTGATTAATCTCTGTTGGCTCCCACCTCAGCTGCAGAAATCGCCCTAGATGTGCTTGAAATACATGCAGTTATTCTTCTGTGATATTACAGACAACTTTATAAGATGTGCCAAACTGATTCTGTTATGAAGTTGATGACCAGGGGTGTAAAAAATACTACAAAATGTTAGTTAAATTGAAGCACAGATATTACGTCAAACGTCAAAAATGTTACTTAATTACGTCCTTCCTCGTCAGTGTTACTTAATTAACTCCTTCCATCTCCGGCATTCTTAATCAAAACGTTCATGCCCCCCAGAATATTTTGTTGTATGAATATCTGAACATGCAATATATCAAATAAATGTTTTTTGTTTGTTTGTTTATTTGTTTGTTTTTCAAAAAGATGAAAAAAAAATTAAATTTTTTTTGTAAAAGACTATGTCCAGATCGGATTCAGATCTATGATCAAAACATAGATGGAGTAGATCATATTCATCTCCATCCCCGAAGCCTGCACAGTCCTATACCACTTCCTGGGTCAACATTTTTTATTCAGTAACGTTAGGCAGTTTTTATGTATAAGGTTTGATGCATTTGCTTACATGATATGCTATGCTTATTTCTGCTGCTTCTTCACCTGTGTTTTGAATCAGAGATTCTGTACAGAATGTGTGCAATGGCGCCCCCTACCATATAACAGTGAAAACACAGAAAGCCAGATAATTCCATCAATGGTGTAGAAGTGTTGTCTCATAAATGACAGAAACTTCCATTGATTGCGAGGAAGTTAAAAGTTTAAGTATCCACATGAAAAAGTACAAAAATACCCACATTTAAAAGTTGAAGCTTTTTTCATACAATAGGGTTTTGTACAATTAAAACATCCTGCAAGTTTCATAGCTTAAAACATCCTCCTCACTATAAAGAAGCTCCAAAAATGGCTCATTTGGATCGGAGGTTCAACATGACGTCACCCAGGCGCAGTCGTTTCATAAACACTGCCTCCAAAGCAAGACGTTGACAAATAGTCATCTTCTTATCTTAAGCCACTGGCGTTCACTCCCTCAACGGCTGACGCTTGATAACGCTGAATGCGAATGTCATGTCACATCAAAAGCAAATAGAAATTACAATCACTGCCGCTATCTTGTCTACAATGGATACAGTAGATGCGTGTTCGCTTTCTGACGTTTTTTTTTTGTGCAAAAAAAAATCTTTATTAACATAAGTAAACCTGAAGTAACATATTAAAATAATAAAATGTTCATGTCATGAACCCTTTAAGCAAAAGAAACCACTCTAGTGACTAGTCTTTTCACAACACAAGATCCACAAGGCAACATGGATATCTGCAGATGCAAGAGCAGAGGACCATATTGATCGCCTAACTATATCTCGGAGATGGAGAAGAAACAAACAGGAGAGTATGAATTCATTCATGCAGTTTATGGAAGTAGATACTGAATTAATTAATTCTTACAGATGCAGGTGGGATTAGGAACGAAGCACACACCTCAGTATGGAGCTGAGCACAGAAAGTATCACTTTGAAACATACTCCTGGAAAACTCAGGAATAACACATGGAGAATCATTTGGAAACACTTGCATCAGGAGATTGCTGAAAAGGGTCCGTGTCCTTGTCTAAGGCCAGACATTGAGTAAACTGAGGTGTGTGTTCATCTCAGGCTTCCTCAAACCTTGTTCTGGAGGGTCAATGCCCTGCAGAGTTTTGCTCCAACCCTAATCAAACACAGCAAGTTCACCAAGGTCTTCAGGATCCCTAGAAAATCACAGTTAAGTTAGTTTGAGCTAAACATTGCAGGGCAATGGGCCTCTAGAACCAGATTTGAGGAACCCTGGCTTATATGCTGTGACTGATGAGGTGAGTAGTGAGACAGGTGCCGGTCATTAGAACTCTGGTTACTGGGATCATTAAGTTCTCCAACCCTAATCAAACACAGCAAGTTCACCAAGGTCTTCAGGATCCCTAGAAAATCACAGTTAAGTTAGTTTGAGCTAAACATTGCAGGACAATGGGCCTCTAGAACCAGATTTGAGGAACCCTGGCTTATATGCTGTGACTGATGAGGTGAGCAGTGAGACAGGTGCCAGTCATTAGAACTCTGGTTACTGGGATCATTAAGTTATGGCGGTGGTGGTAAGAAAGCCTTGTGAACTTGTGGCAGTAATTTTAAATCTACATAAAACTGTAAATTTTACCCTGTAAACAGAACTGATTAAAAGTACAAATATTTGGTTTTAACAGAACTCAAGTACAGATTCCCTCAAAAAGTATAGGCTAGTAATGAAGTACTATTACTCAAATAATTTTCCAATGGTATAAAATAAATACCTTTCCCTAAACAGATGTACAGTACAGTTTTCTTGATTTCATACAAATGAGAAACTCTACAGTACACATTGCCGTTTTCAAAGATCCAAATCTTGGTTTCAAACGAGGGGAAATGAATACGACCAAACACACACAATGAAACACATAATAAAAGTCATTGGGGTGCAGTGTTGTTTGTTGTGAACTCTACTAATTTTCATTATATGGACAAACAGATTTTTGAGTCATTTTTGGTGAATCCCTTCAAAAACTAATGGTCATTGGGGTGCAGTGTTGTTTGTTGTGAACTCTACTAATTTTCATTATATGGACAAAAGAGATTTTTGAGTCATTTTTGGTGAATCCCTTCAAAAACTAATATAAAACCATATTTCCAAATGATGAGATGAAATTTGTCAAAATCATGAGATGTAAGATGAAAAAGTAGCATGCATATGGAATATCTGGAAGGTCTCTTTGGGAAAAGTGTTAGAGTAATGTGTAATTCATTTGGTGAAGTACATCACAGTAATACACCATGTGTCAATCATTATCAGAATCAAATTTTAACAAAGCCACAATACAGTGTGTCAAAGGACTTTAATATCCCCTGCCCTTTGCCACTATCTGAAAAGATTCATCTATCCAAAAGAAATTATGGCGGAAAAAAAATACAGCTTGTTTGACAGAATATGACAAGTTGATATGGTAATTAGGATCCATCCTTAACTGGACCCGCAGTTATTCGGTCATGCTTGACTTGTGTAGTTAATTAATGTCATTTTCAGAAAAGAGGGCCACAGGAATTATCTGCTGCCTTCAGCTGCTTGATGTGTAATTACTGCAAGTTTTACAGGTGTATCTCATGCTGAGGGGACCTGTCAGTGAAATCAGAAAATATCTAGAATAGACAAAGAGTCGGTGTACAGCCGGTTACCACACAGAATACTGAACATTTTTGGTCAACTAATATTTTTAGATTATTAAGTCTATATTATTATTAGACTTACTTTCTCATACTGTGGCCCAAAAAAGTTAGATAAAGTCAAATTGCATCTGCAAACAGGTTATATTAGAGCCTAAGAACTAAATTTCCTGGGTCATTTCTGCAATGACATTTAAACTTGTGAGTGTAGTTCATCCACAGGTGTAGTTCATCACATTATCTATAAACATAAAATTTTTAGCAACAGAAAGTGTTTAAACTTAAGTGTTTTATTACTTAACCCTCTGGTATTGTTCATTTGGGAGTCACAGTTGTGTTGTTTGTGGTCAAATGTGACCGGACACCTGAAATGTAACTTTTTTTTTTTTTCAGTAAAATCAATGTAATATATTTTTGTTCAATAATATTTTTTTCTTATATATTTTGTATTTTGAGAGAATTTCATGGTACTAAATAATATTTATGCAATAGTTTTGATCAATTTTTCCCATTAAAAATAATACAAAAGATTTTATTTTTTTAAAAATTGGCAGTAATTCATGTTAAAATAGAGACTATGCCTTTAAAATCCAATTTTTGATTAAACTTTTAAAGGACTGAAGCCTTTCAATAACGCAGCGGAGCTGCACGAGCCTATGTCGGTAAGTCTCCGGTTCCCTGACACTATGCCTTTAAAATCCAATTTTTGATTAAACTTTTAAAGGACTGAAGCCTTTCAATAACGCAGCGGAGCTGCACGAGCCTATGGCGGTAAGTCTCCGGTTCCCTGACACTATCCGGCGATATAAAAGAGCAAATTTTCGGTGTTGTTTCAAATGCCGTGCCGTTACTGTCACTCACGGCGAGTGTGTTTCATGCTTGGGCGCCGCCCATGCTGAAGCAGCACTCATTGAGACGGAATGTTCTCATTGCGAGGATATGAGTCTCGCCTCTCTGCGCTAGTGGAAAGCTTTCCGGGCGAGCCTACTCGTCTGCTGGACAAGCGGCCTCAGCGCTTCATTCTATGGAGGTCTTACAAGTCTTTCAGGCCAAGCTCCTCCATTGCATGGACGAGTCCGGCCCAGACCCTGCGGCTTTTAAGGAGCTGCACAGTGCGACCGACCTGGCTCTACGCACCACCAAGATGACAGCGCAGGCGATTGGCAGATCCATGACCAGCCTAGTGGTGCTGGAGCGCTATCTATGGCTAAACCTGACGGAGATCAAGGATGCAGATAACGTCCCCTTCCTCGACTCCCTGGTTTCCCCTACTGGCCTGTTTGGACCTGCAGTTGAGGGCTTCGCTGAACGCTTTACCGCTGCACAGAAGTTGTCCCAAGCAATGCGACACTTCCTGCCAAAGCGCTCCAGCTCAACGGCTGCTTCTAGTCGCTCCTAAAAATGTGCCGACTCAGCACCCCGCGAAGCCCGCACCACCAATTGCTTCCACAGCTCCTAAGCCCGAGCCTCGCCAGCGCTCCCGCTCAGCCAGACGCCAGTAGGCCAAGCTCCTCCATTGCATGGACGAGTCCGGCCCAGACCCCGCGGCTTGTAAGGAGCTGCGCAGTGCGACCGAACTGTCTCTACGCACCACCAAGATGACAGCGCAGGCGATTGGCAGATCCATGACCAGCCTAGTGGTGCTGGAGCGCTATCTATGGCTAAACCTGACGGAGATCAAGGATGCAGATAACGTCCCCTTCCTCGACTCCCTGGTTTCCCCTACTGGCCTGTTTGGACCTGCAGTTGAAGGCTTTGCTGAACGCTTTACCGCTGCACAGAAGTCGTCCCAAGCAATGCGACACTTCCTGCCAAAGCACTCTACCTCAACTGCTGCTTCTAGTCACCCCAAAATTATGCCGACTCAGTACACCGCGAAGCCTGCGCCACCAATTGCTCCCATGGCTCCTAAGCCCGAGCTTCGCCAGCGCTCCCGCTCGGCCAGACGCCACCAGTTTCCTAAACGCCAGGGCCCCCGACCCAAGATAGTGTTGGACCCTGCGCCTCAAGCGTCATCCTGATCTGCGGGACAGAAAGAGGAGGGGGCCGAGTCCCGCTGCAGCAGGACCACCCCCCAAAACGCCTCTGTTATGCCTCCAAGTCCACATTTGCCAGATTCTATAGTCTGGACATCCCGGACTTACAGGAGCGGGTCCTTTCTGCATAGCAGGGCACTCTGTCCTATGACAACCAGTGCTTGGCGTTTGCCTCCTTCATGTACGCTCTTGGACCTCAGTGAGTTCCGAGGCTGTACTGAATTATTTTGGGACGATGATACAAGGCTGGGCCGACCTCCTTGAGTTTAGCCCTACTGCCTTTTGCGGGGCTTCCCTGCAAAATACTTGGTCCCTCTGGGCCCCCTTGGGTGCTTAAGGCAAGTTCAAGTATTAGTCGTTCCTCTAACATAGCACGGCGGGATTGTACTGGTTCCCCAAGCATCTTAAACAGACGCAGTACGAGTGAAGTATCGATAGGGAACATACTCGGTTACTAACGTAACCTCGGTTCCCTGAGATACAGAATGAGTACTGCGTACTTTGCCATGCTATGTAGCTGCACGACGTCGTCGCTTCAGTCGAAGTAACCTGAGGATCCTATGGCGATGTGCTGCTTATATAGCCAGAGGACCCCGCCCATTCTGGCGGGCTTTACCGCCATAGGCTCGTGCAGCTCTGCACGGTTCGTTTTTTATTCACTGCACGAACCAATGGCCGTGCAGTTACACTGCGTTATTGAAAGGCTTCAGTCATTGGAGAAAAAGGAGTTTTCCCAAGCTTCTTAAACAGACGCAGTACTCATTCTGTATCTCAGGAAACTGAGGTTACGTTAGTAACCGAGTACGTTTTGCATTCAGTGTTTGTATTTTATTTTATTTTAGCTTAACTTCAATAAATTAAGACAATTTGTAATAGCTTTAGTTTTAGTTAACCAAACAACTCTGTTGAAAATGATAATATTTGTGTTTATATAATTTGATGAGTACATTTGATGACGCAGTGCTGATGGTCTAAGTAGAATTTATAGCGGTCTGAAATCTCTATGCACAGAAACCTAAATAGTAACAATAAAGAGAGTATGCAGAGAAAAGTTCCAAAATCATGATCATCGATCAAATCTGCTTTGTCAAATACGGCTGCGTGACTGTGTCAGCTGTAGGGTTTATATATTTATAGAGGGGGGGAGATAACTCCAGGTTTTGAAATGATTTCCATGAATTTAAATATTGATCTGCTCCATTATCTGGTGTTATCTAGAACAGCAATGTGACATTCAGGCATGCCAAGCATATGTTTCCACAGCCTGTGTTCATTTAAGCTTAAAATGTTCACAACTAAACACACAGTCTGTTTGATCTGCCGTGGTTCCAGTGCCATTTTATATGATCATAGCTCAACTGCATTATTCCAAGGTAATATATATATATATATTTTTTTTTTTTTTTCAGGGTACTGAAACGATCCCATTAGAATGTGCTGTCAAAAACATAATTTACACTAAATGTTCTTTATCATTAATGATACTGTCATACTAAAGGAAAAAAGTGTGTATGTTGTTTTGTAATACCTAACGAGGAAGATACTAAGAGGACTAAATTTGTAATAATTAGCTTATGTATATTTTCTTTAATGAAAAGGTCTTCTGTCAAAGTAATTACAAATCAAATTATTAACAAGCTTCACAGAGTCTGCTTTAAACTATCCAAAAATTTGTTTTGCATGAACATACCCTCATAATATGTCACAATATTTCATTAAAATGTAAAATAACTGTGTCAGCTGTAGGGTTTATATATTTATAGAGGGGGGGAGATAACTCCAGGTTTTGAAATGATTTCCATGAATTTAAATATTGATCTGCTCCATTATCTGGTGTTATCTAGAACAGCAATGTGACATTCAGGCATGCCAAGCACATGTTTCCACAGCCTGTGTTCATTTAAGCTTAAAATGTTCACAACTAAACACACGGTCTGTTTGATCTGCCGTGGTTCCAGTGCCATTTTATATGATCATAGCTCAACTGCATTATTCCAAGGTAATATATATATATATATTTTTTTTTTTTTTCAGGGTACTGAAACGATCCCATTAGAATGTGCTGTCAAAAACATAATTTACACTAAATGTTCTTTATCATTAATGATACTGTCATACTAAAGGAAAAAAGTGTGTATGTTGTTTTGTAATACCTAACGAGGAAGATACTAAGAGGACTAAATTTGTAATAATTAGCTTATGTATATTTTCTTTAATGAAAAGGTCTTCTGTCAAAGTAATTACAAATCAAATTATTAACAAGCTTCACAGAGTCTGCTTTAAACTATCCAATAAATTGTCTTTTTTATTGTCCATTTGTTTTGCATGAACATACCCTCATAATATGTCACAATATTTCATTAAAATGTAAAATATTCAATGGTGGCCAAAATTATTAGAACACTAGTATTTTCACCAGCTAAGAAATGGTTTTAAGTCCGTTATTTCTATATTTTGCTGTAGTGTGTCAGTAGGAAATATCAGTTTACATTTCCAAACATTCATTTTGCCATTAATTGTAATAATCCAGTGAGATTTGGAGTCTGACAACAGCCAGTGGTCCACACATATATCTGATCTCATCATCATCCAACATCTCCAAAACGCTTCAAGAAACCTACCCCCAAAGCTACAGTACTGTTAAACATTTTAGGAAAAAATGCTGTAAAATGAGGATGCTGTCAAAACTAATGTCATAAATAGATTTTCTTTATCAATTAACTTCTATTAACTAAATTACAATCAACATTTGGTGTGGCCATCCTTTGTGTTTAAAGCAGCTTTTGCCCTCAGTGCACTTGCACATAGTTTTTCAGGAAGTTTTGCTGGTAGGTTTCTTGAAGCATCTTGGAGACGTTGCCACAGTTCTTCTGGATTTATTCTGCAGATCAACTTTCCAAGACTAGTTTTTTTTTTTGAAGCATCTTGGAGACGTTGCCACAGTTCTTCTGGATTTATTCTGCAGATCAACTTTCCAAGACTAGTTTTTTTTTTCTTTTCCGTCATTATCTTCAAATTAAATGGGTCATTTACTTTTGGCAAACTTTGAATGATAAATCTTTGTTAGTAAAATCAAACTGGCCTAAAAACTTAGATTTAAGAGAAAGAGATTTTAAATGTGTATTTTGTCCACAGTACAGCATTCCCTGTGGGTGACTTCAGTGCCAGTTGAATAATAATGGCATCTAGGTCTTATTTATGTCAGTGAACATAAATCTCTGCTGTGATGTTTTTTTAAATAACATTTGCTCTTTGATGTTTGTGTTATTATTGGATGGAGGTGAGCAGCAACCATCCGTATTTGTGCTTCTGGGAGTGTGGAGGTGATATAAGCCCCTTACAGTGCTGCTAATAACAAACATTCAAACATCCATCCACAAATAACCAAATCTCAAACTGAATTCTTATATAAACATAGTAACATGAAAACATGGCTCCTTTGCCTCTTCATTTTTTAAATTCATTTGTGTGTCTGCAGTCTTAAAATGTAAAATAGTATGCTCATTAAGGCTGCATTTATTTTATCAAAAATACAGAAAAGAAACTGTAATACTGTGAAATATTATTACAATTCTTCAGTGTCGCATGATCCTTCAGAAGAAATCAATCTAATATGCTGCATTTCTTTAAAAAAATAAATAAAATAAATAAAAAAAGAAGGTTCCAGGTTCCAAAAAAATAAAATTAAATATTAAGTAGCACAATTGCTTCCAACACTGATAATAAATTAGCATATTAGAACGATCATGTGACACTGACGAATGGCGTAATTGGTGATGAAAATTCAGCTTGCATTAAAACAGAAAACCATTATTTTAAATTGCAATAATATTTAATATCACAATATTTTTTTTTCTTTTGTATTTTTTATCAAATGCATTAATGCAGCTTTGATGAGCATAAGAAATCTCTTTATAAAAAAATATTTAAAAATCTTTCTAATCCCAAACTTTTGAATGGCAGTGTATATTGTAAATGGCAATACTCAAGAATCAAGATTATGGACAAGACTTTAATCTATTTGCTACTTATTTTTTGTTTATTTATTATTTATTGTTAACAAAAATCATTATTTAAAAGTCATTATTAATTACTTTTTTCTTAGGCATGTGTATTGTAATAAGCATACATATATACAGTATGTCAGTGCTTTATGTTCTCTCACAAAACAAAGTTTCTCAGAGAAATGCAATACTTTTGCAAGAGACATTGAATTTTGTTTCTTCTATCTCATATTTTCCATACATTAGAGCCTTTTTAGGCCTTAGTCATCCTTCTAAAAATATATATTGAATAGCAGGGTCATTATTGGTGCTAAATGGGCATTGTGATAAAAAGAATGTACTCAGGCTTTACGGGATTGTCTCAAATTGTTCTATACAAAGGCAATTAGTACAGTATACAAACACATGAGTGAGTGAAGCACATAAATTGCATTTATGGCAGTGTATAGTGTATTTTAATACTGGCGGGGGGATAAAAATAACACACTAATGGCTTGTGGTTGTTCTATAATTGCTAAAGGTTTACAGGTACCAGGATGATAATGAGCAGGTTGATTTTAAAAGGTTTAGCCCTAACTAGTGGCCATTGCAAAGCACATATGAATCTATAAACAGCACTTAGAGAGGGTAGGAGATGGCCATTGATTACCGGAGCACGTTCCAGCAGGGCACTTTTGTAAGAGCTGACGACACAACTTCATTCTAAACTGTCTGCAAATATTCATGAAATTCCTCTCAGAGTCTCTTACAGGTGGAAATAATGCATGTAAATGTCTAATGCATGAGATAGAATACACTGCTCACTGCCGAGTAGGGTAAAACGTTAATTTTTAAAGATTGCTCAAATGATCTTCTAAAGCAAAAGCTTTTGTTTTAGTGCTGTAGCTCTTCTGTGGCTTTGAGCAATGAATGACTCATAATCTCAAATGTTTTTGTTGCAAAATAAATGTTTTAGCTCTGCATAATACTTCCCAAAGGCAACAGATCTTTTGAAAAGTTGCCTTGATACTGTGGAGTTGATGAGGAAGTTAGTAAAGAGAAGAGATGGTTTAGAGGCTCACCTCTTTAAGCGCTTTGAAAGCACTGCTCAGAAGCATGTGATAATCAAATGCTCCATCTGCACTGAGAAAACGCTGCCTCTCTGAAAGCTGAAGGTGTGATGTATCGCTGTCACACCAACATGTCAGGCAGTGCATCTGGAGACGTGTGACAGAGACCCACACCATCAGCCAGAGCTGATGCACCACTTCCCTACCATGTCATTTTGATTAAAAACCTCTAATTAAGTGTATCAATGTTCTGTATTTGAATAAAACCATTGGACATGACATAAAACAGCGTTTCCCCAAATGTTTAGATTCCAAAGACTCCCGTATTGTATGTATACAGAACAATTTATATTGTGTGAGGAAAAAATAACTGAAATTATAGACAAAATGCAAGATATTTAATTCTATATTATAATTTCAGTATTTAAAATATAAAATAAAATTTTCTTAGCATTTTTGTTGTAATGCACTGTTGTAATGTTTTTTTTTTTTAGTATATGGAGCAATGAATGACTCATAATCTCAAATGTTTTTGTTGCAAAATAAATGTTTTAGCTCTGCATAATACTTCCCAAAGGCAACAGATCTTTTGAAAAGTTGCCTTGATACTGTGGAGTTGATGAGGAAGTTAGTAAAGAGAAGAGATGGTTTAGAGGCTCACCTCTTTAAGCGCTTTGAAAGCACTGCTCAGAAGCATGTGATAATCAAATGCTCCATCTGCACTGAGAAAACGCTGCCTCTCTGAAAGCTGAAGGTGTGATGTATCGCTGTCACACCAACATGTCAGGCAGTGCATCTGGAGACGTGTGACAGAGACCCACACCATCAGCCAGAGCTGATGCACCACTTCCCTACCATGTCATTTTGATTAAAAACCTCTAATTAAGTGTATCAATGTTCTGTATTTGAATAAAACCATTGGACATGACATAAAACAGCGTTTCCCCAAATGTTTAGATTCCAAAGACTCCCGTATTGTATGTATACAGAACAATTTATATTGTGTGAGGAAAAAATAACTGAAATTATAGACAAAATGCAAGATATTTAATTCTATATTATAATTTCAGTATTTAAAATATAAAATAAAATTTTCTTAGCATTTTTGTTGTAATGCACTGTTGTAATGTTTTTTTTTTTAGTATATGAAATGTATTTGTTAGTATAAGCTTTTTTTTTTTTTTTAAGAATAATTATAATAGTAATATTTTTAAAATAAATTAATGTTTTTAAATCAGGATTTCAAATATATGCTGTTCTTTTGAACTTTGTATTCATCAAAGAATCCTGAAGTATCACAAGGTTCCTCATGTGACACTGAAGACTGGAGTAATGGCTGCAGCTTTGACATCATAGCAATAAATAAGATTTTAAAACAAAATATTAATATAAATATTAATAAAATAATATTTCACAATATTACTGATTTTTTTCTGTAATTTTTTTTAATGAATTAAATGAAGAATGTGCTTTTTCATTCCACTGCACTACTTTTACATTATTTATCTTATTGCAGCAAAGTCTACAATTTCTCTGTTACTAATGGTGTTCCTGCAGTTTCTGAATGTACAATGAACAAATCAAAGTAATCTCATTAATATTTCAAAGGAGAAACCTGAATCACTGAGAAGGAAAGGACTCATTACTGAACAAATAACCTGAAAAGAGCACAGTATTGATCATCGTCTGTAACTGTAATAAACCATTGCACTTCTGACAGGAGAATTCTCAGAAATGTAACTCATCTCAGTTCATCCAGAGACTTGAGTTTACTTAGCCCATCATAACCAGAACATTTACGTCATCAACAACAACAAAAAAAACCCCGTCATGCTCAGTGATTCATCTTAGCTTTCCTTTGTTAACGATGACTGAATAGACCATCTTGGCTCTCTGCAAAATGTCATCTCTTCAATTCTAATGGTGGTTAATCAGCTGTTCAAATCCTTCCTGTTCCTGTTTTTATGAAGGTGTTGAAAAGCAAATGACACTGTGTTGAACAACAAGGAGAGAGTGACTGACAGAGCAATCCATATCTAATTAGAGCAGCTGGCTTTTAAACTAGACAGTTTGATGAGAACGCGAACATTAAAACGTCTGCAGGCTGCATGCAAATGGCCTCTTTTAGACATACTGTGTTTAGACAAGAAAGACAGAAAGAAAGATAGATGGGACAGAGGATTTGTGCAGAAATACTGGAGAGTGCTGAACAAGAAAAATAACAAACAGTAGTTACAGAACCATCGTGGTCACAGATATTGTTAGAACAAGCAGCTATCAAATTAAATGCAAGCGAAAATAATTCATACTGTAAAATGTAGGATTTGGGACCATTAAAATAAAACATGGTTAAGTGAAATGAGCAACTTCAAATACTTAATGTGATAGTCATGACTAATTGGCTGAAGTGTGATCTAAACAGTTGGCAAAGCTAATTTGAGATTGTATTTTGTCAGTCTACAAGATACACATAATTGCATGTAGTTCAACTACTGTCACGCTATATTCCTCTGAAAAAGTAGCTATTAAAAGTATACATAAATGTACCTATACATACAAATGACTGCAATGTCCAGCTGAAATTAACACTAGTGGCAGAAAAACAGTAGCAGTTTTTATTCCTTGTCACAAATTATGATTAGAGGGACAGATTATTGATTAATAAAGACTTACTTCATGCATTTCCTCACACAATATTATGACCTCAAAACACAGAAAGAATATAGTCAGTAAAGTTTTAAAACTTTCAAAGCTCCAAATTTGGCTTAAAGGTAATGTGAAATGAACCTATATGACTTCTAATAAGTCTTCTGTATTGACATGATCACTTTGTTTGATGAAGAACTTATTTAAGCATTTATACACTCTCAAATCAAACCATATGGTGACACAAACCTCAAACATTGCAATGTTTTGTCACATAACATACAAGAACCAATTAGGTTTGATGTTTGTTGATATTTGAGGTTTGCGTGAACATACTTGATGCCATTTGTGCTTATATAACTTCAGCAGACTTGGAATAAAGCATGACATTTTTTATGATACTTTTAGAGTGCTTACAGCCCAAAACAAAGTCCTTAGAGATATTTTTATAGTTTCACAAGCCTTTCAAGCAACTCACAGTCACTTTAGGTCACTCGTATCTTAAAGGAAGTTCAGGGACTAAATACAGTGATTAAAGAAATCACATGCTAGCAGATTTATCCCTTTGTGGCATTTCACTGTTTGATCGATAATCTCTAAGCAAAAAGAGCAGTCAATTACTCTAAAAGCACAGGCTAAAGATAGCTTTCAATTGCACCTTTACTGAGCCACAAATCGTCCTGTGATGATATGTAATAGTGAGTTAATGTTTGTTAATTACCTTCATTTCTTCTTTTCCTCATCACTTGCATCACTGGGTCTAACAGTTCTTGCAAATCTAATGTGCTTACAGACTGCTCATTTGACCATTGCTGATCCTCAGATCCACTAAAGAGTTCTTTTGAACTTTGTATTCATCAAAGAATCCTGAATTTAAAATAAAAAAGGAAAAAAAAAAGATTAGAGTAATGACTGCTGAAAATTCAAATTTGCCATCACAGGAATAAAAAAATGTAAATATATATTAAAATATGAAACATTTACTTTAAATTGTAATAACATTTGAAAGTGTTACTATTTTCATTGTGTTTCTGATAATATGAATTCAGCCCTGGTGAGCATGAGAGAGAGATATTCCCTGATTACCCACTTCAAAAGTTCCAAACTGCCTTTAGAAAGAAGAATGAAAGAGTAATTACATTTGATAAGTGTTTAAAATTATTGCATTACACACACACACACACACCATTGCTGATCCTCAGATCCACTAAAGAGGTAACGTGGAGGTTAATTTAGCTGCCAATTTCACATCATTTAAGCAAGATTGAACCTCTATTTAATGAGGCTGTTTGGCTAATAATGACTGTGCCCAGTGTCAGCCAAAGACATGTGCAAATATTCCAGTATCAGAGGGCTTTTAGATGAGTCTAATGGCCATTTTGTGATGAAGTACCAGGGGATGAGATGTATTGATCATAAAGCATACAAATTCAGCAAACGATGAGACTCGCTTCACTTGTTTTGCTTCTAGATGCTCTACTGTATTATGTGGCAATTGACTTATTCACTTCGGGATAGGTTTTAACCAAGTTTTAACTGGCCTCAGTAAGCATTAACTGCTTTAATAAGATTTCGGTCTGCATTCTACTGGACCACCAGGTCTCACGGGTCACCAACAGCTACAACAGCTATGAAAGCTGCATTATGAGCAGGTTGGGGCCAAATGTTGTGGCAGGTGTTATTTGTGTTCCAGGTGCAGCAGGTTGAAATAGCAAAAATAATGTCTGTTTTTAAACAGGTTTCCTGAACACTTTCCCATTCTGCCTGAACAATTTCCCATTTGCTATTAAGAATGGAATAATGTACATCCAGATGGTTGTTATTGCAGAATAAATTCTGACAGGGTGAAGTCAAGGACCTTGACTGTGATAACAATTGGTTGGATGTACATTATCCCACTTATTACACAGCTGCTTAACACATAAGTAAATAATTAGACACAAAATATTGATTTAAGTTGAAATATTTTATTAGCTCTTTAAAACACAAAGCTTTCGCAAAGAAAAAGTTTCTAACAAACAGCTTTGAGCCCAGGCAAAGTTCAGACAAGATAGACATTTAAGGCAAAATGTACACTTTGTATGTACATTTTGTAATGTACAGTGGCCCAGTAGGGCACAACACAACAAAATCTCCACAACACAACAGAAACAAGTCACAACACAAAGAAATTAGCACAACCAACACAATGAAATTAGCACAACACAATGGAAACAAGCCACAACATAATGAAATTAGCACAGCACAATGGAAGCAAGTCGCAACACAACATAAATAAGCCACAAGACAACGAAATTAGCACAACACAACAGAAACAAGCCACAACACAAAGGAAACAAGCCGTAACACAATGAAATTAGCACAGCACGGCACAGCACAACGGAAACAAGCCGGCAACACAACAAAATTAGCACAACACAATGGAAACAAGCCGCAACCCAACAAAATTAGCACAACACAACAGAAACAAGCCTCAACACAATGAAATTAGCACAACACAACAGAAACAAGCCACAACACCGCAAAAGTAGCACAACACAATGGAAATAAACCGCAACACAACAAAAATCAAGCATAGCGTTAGTTCTGGCAGGTCACGTTAGTCAAGCTCGCGTCAGCTGACCTTCAGCTGATCCCCATCTACCTATGGGAATACGACACCTATCTAAGCATTCAT
>NW_015560618.1:1381457-1383283 GCF_001515605.1 Sinocyclocheilus anshuiensis | reverse complement strand
CAGAGCCATACCGCCAATCCAAACTGTATGCTAATTGTCAATCATCTTTGACGATAGTGGTCCTGACAGAATTAGCACAACTCAAATTATGTTTTATTAATTACACAGCCAACTCACCTCCACCCCAACGCTTCACTCTTAAACTATTCTCATCCCAGATAGCACACGTACGTCTGCAAGATGTCTATTAAAGATCTCTTGATCTGGAAAGCATCTACTGTGTAAAAACGTCTGACAGAAGTCTGTAAGATGTCAGTTTTACATACATTCTAAATAATTAATATCTTAAAGAGATCTAATATATGTCTATTTGACATCTCTGGGTTCGGGCTATATTCCAAGCTCGGAGCCCTGCTTCAAGACAACATGCCAAATATGATTACTATTTGCTAAATCCTATTATATGTAAGTGTGAACTCATGAACGGAAACAAACCGTAACACAACGAAATTAGCACAACACAACAGAAACAAGTCGCAACACAACTGAATTAGCACAACATAACGGAAACAAGCCGCAACACAGCAAAATTAGCACAACACAACGAAATTAGTCCTATGCATTGTGTCGTGTATTGTTAAAAGCGCTATATAAATAAAGGTGGCTTGGCTTGGCTTGGCTATATTTACCACTTTAAATGCATATTGCCCACTGTTTGCTGTTTTCCTAAAGCCACTGGGTGATTGCAGATTTAATTGAATGTTGTATCACTAAAATAAAGACAATCGCATAAAATGGTATTTGAGAAAAAAGTGTTTTAAAATTACCTGTTTATTAACTTTTATCCATTACAGTGTACAAAACAATCATTCTGGCAACAAGACGAACACTTTAACAACATTACCACAGGCTGTTAATACTAAAAATAATAGCGTTTGAATGAAACGAGAGAGAGCATGGCTGATGTGATATGAGAGACGATAAGAAACCTAGATGAGTGTCGTTGTTTGGTTAAAGCAAAATAAGAAAAAAAAATCCACCTTCTAAATTATTTTAGAGCAAATATAAAAGTATCAAGACATATACCATACAAATAGCATCATGTTGCTGAGATGATCAACTTTTAATGACCAGTATGACATCAGGTAAAATATAAATCAGCCAGATGCTTTAATATTACAGTCATGATGGAGGGAATAGCCATTCAACAGTGAATAGACATCACTGTCAGAGTCACTATATTTGATTGATTGAGCTTGCAGTACATATGACAGCACTGAAGATATTTACAAAAGTTTATTTAATCTAAAAAAAAAAACTAAAAAAAAATGGTTGTTTTGCCAGGGGCCATGCAATATATCAAGCAACTTTGCAAAATGAATGATACAGTGACAAAGTAATTAGCATCATAAATAAAATGTAATTATTTTAAGATGACAGTGATGGTCATCTTAGATGGATCAGTGTTTCCCAACCGGGGTGCCGTCTGTCGAGAACAGGGGTGCCGTGTAAAAAACCCTTTTTTAAAATATTTTTAAATTGCTAAAATGTTCATAAAAGCAGCTATTATATAATATCCATTTCTGATGTCACCAATAATTAGAGATGCACTGAAATTCCGGCTGCCGAAAATTTGTTCACTTTCACGTGGTGTGACGCTCTGTGTATTATCCCGCTCAATGCGTGTGCCCTCCGCTCAGTCGCTCACGGCCCATGTGAGTGCTCCACTCATATACCGTTCATGCTCATCGGAACAGCAAAGTCCACTCAAAAATCAAGCTGACAGGAAACATCTATGTAGTACAGTATTGTTTCTGTTTGCAATAGCCCTGTGGTAAATGGACAACTCTGGTAATGCTGCCCTCTCATTCATTGATCTGCTAACC
>NW_015560618.1:1379745-1380076 GCF_001515605.1 Sinocyclocheilus anshuiensis | reverse complement strand
TCACGTGTCCTCTGATAATAATAGCTTTCTAGGATTAAACATTATTTGGATAATTGGTAAAAAAAAAAATAATAATTAATAGCCCTACTGTGTGTTAGACCTACCTGAAAAACTAAAAAGCTATTTATTTCATTTGTAGACCTATCGTTATTTTTTATTTGTGCTATCATTAGTAATTTCTTTATTTACTCTTATTTTATTATTAACTGCTAGTCTCCTTGTCATTTTTTATTCAATTCAACGTTTTAAATCAAGCTATCTCGTGCTACTGCAACAAAATTACCCTACTGTAAAATCAAAAATACACTGAGTGAGCAAAACTTTGTTTAAT
>NW_015560618.1:1378846-1379146 GCF_001515605.1 Sinocyclocheilus anshuiensis | reverse complement strand
CATATCGAAGTTAGAAATTCAAATATTGTGACAAAATTAATTTTGTAGGGTGCCACAAATTTGTTAAAATTTCCAAAGGGTGCCGCGACTAAAGAAAGGTTGGGAAACACCGAGATAGATAGTATGGCGCGGTGGAAGGATCACACGACAATGAGAGCTTAGGTAAGGTGAGGGTGGATTTATTAAGTGTCAGGTGACTACGTGTATGGTGATATGGGCTCTAGCTCTAGCTCGTGGACTTCAGCTCGGCCTTTAACACTATCATCCCAAACCTCCTCCTGCCCAAACTAACTCAGCTCT
>NW_015560618.1:1373783-1376283 GCF_001515605.1 Sinocyclocheilus anshuiensis | reverse complement strand
GCCAGCATTCTTCTCAAGGCTTCTGCTATTCACACACAAGCAGATCCACAATAGGACGGCTGGGGCAAAAGCCAGACTGATCGTGTCTTTGGGTGTCTATCGGTGTTCAGAATGTGCCACAGCTGAATAAACATGAGTGAACATAGACAATAGAAAAGCAATTGAAAACCGTCCGAAGAAGAATCAACAGAAGCGTAATGAAAGCTCTCCATTGAAAGGACAGTTATCGCTTAGCTGATGTATTAGTGTGAGAGCTGGCAAAAGCATAATAGAAATGCATAAAAGAAGTGAGAGGAGGCGCTGATGATATCTGAGCTAATTAATCTGAATCCTTACTCGGACAAAACCCAAGACGTGTTGATGTGTGAAGTACGCCAACTGCGCAAACTCAAGCAAAGGCCATTTCAGGATTGTAAGAGAAGCAGTAAAACCTGCGAAGGCTTGTCAGAACTTACAAACTGCTGCACTAATAACTACCTTAAGACATCAGACGTCAGCAGACGTTAAGGGACATATATGGCTATGCTGCAAAACCAATAGTAAGGCCCAAAACTACATGTAGAATTTGATGATATCTTAGTATTTGTATGATAAAGAGCGTTCTGCAGGTGTAGGCAGCTCCTAAAAAAGATGGATTGGACCAATTAAGCCTCATGCCTCATGTTACAGAAAGGTAATAGGTATACTCAGGAAGACTGCAAAACAGGTTGTGTGAAACGGAGCTTCCTGTGCACCAGATTTTTGGCTGAACGCCAGTTTTCACACCTGTACAGGCTACTCTAAGTGTTACTTTCTTTTTCTGTAACAGGAGTAGGGACTGAACTGGCAATAGCTAGTGCTGTTTTATAAGGTGAGCATCATGTTTACAATTGCAATTACAATATGTACACTCTCAGAAAAAAATTTATATGTCCACTAATATGTACCATGTAGGTACTGATTTGCACACTTTAGGTAAAAATCTGTATGGGCAAGGTACTAAAATGCACCTTTTAGGGGTAAATAAAGTACAAGGGTATACCTTTTGAAAGGGTACTGTCCCATTAACAGCTGCATTTAGACATCACAACACTATAATGTACAGTATTATAAAGGAATATTATTTGTAAGATTACATTAGCAGTGTTGTTCATTCATTCATTCATTCATTTAAAATATGGTGGCACAATTGTTACCCTGGACCACAAAACCAGTCATAAGGGTCTGAAATCGAGATTCATACATCTGAAAGCGTAATAAATAAGCTTTCCATTGATGAATGGTTTATTAGGTTAGGAAAATATTTGGCTGAGATTCAACTATTTGAAAATCTGGAATCTGAGGGTGCAAAAACACTAAATATTGAGAAAATCGTCTTAAGCAATGCATATTACTAATTTAAAATAGTAATAGTATATATATATATATATTTTTTTTTTTTTTACATCAAAGATAAACCAAGATTTTTTTTTTCCCTGAGACATATTTTATAATGTATCTTGAGTTTAGTTGTGGTCACATTTACCATTGTTCTATGCATTTTTGCAAGCGAAATCCAGTGATTTCTATAGGAATCCTACAGTTTCCTATAGATCTGTTCATTTTGCATGATGGTGAAAGGTTTCGTAATAGCTTTAAGTTGGTCTTGTAGATTTACCTCATCGACCAACAGAAAGCTTCTTGGTTTGAAAGTGAATTCTGTATGATCTGTTCTTCATACATTGCTACACTACAGTATATTAATAATAGACAATGGACCTTTTTTGCCTGCGTAAATTCATCAAAATTTTGCTAATGTGACCACACCTTAAGTCTTCTGTGATATTCAGTTTTCCACATTAATATCAAACACACAATCTTCTACAGCTCATGAGGCAGGTGCTGCATTGGGGAAACTGTGGAATAGTCTAGGTGCTGGTCTTACAGCTTATCAGTGCCTCAAGGGGACTGGATGTTTCTTGTTTCTGCCTCATGCTCAGCTCTTGACAGACTGGCATACGTGTTCTTCTCGGCTACTGACAGGGCAGGTCTGTTTGAAAACATTTTTAGGTGTTCTAAATTAAACTTTGTTTACATGTTGGCACATCTCTCCATCTGTGCACAGGGGAAGGATTTCAAGAAGCCTCTATAAATATAACATTTGGGGGGAAAATATTATTTATGGAACACATTTTATATAGTGTTTGTGGCCTATGCATTCATTACTGTGGGGAAAAATCAGTTTAGATCTGTTTAAATGAGAGATTTACAGCTGATGATGCAAGATGTGCACTCTGGTTGATGAAAATTTAAACACACATCCAGTGAATGTGGAAAAGATGGAATCAGGTTATCAGTGTGCAATCTTTTACATTTTGGGATAAGAAATTAATCTAACCATTGGAAATGAACTCATAGGGGAAAATAAGAGATGATTCTCAAGTACTGGGATAAAATATGCTTAAAATATATATTTTTTTATGTTTGACCTTCAGGTTCTTGTATTTTCACTAACTAACTAACTAACAAAATAAAAATGTAT
>NW_015560618.1:1371890-1373717 GCF_001515605.1 Sinocyclocheilus anshuiensis | reverse complement strand
GGGGGGTATACTATGGTTAGTATAACCATAGTATCAACACCTGAAGAGGGATGTTTTTAAAATAAAATACAATTTACAGCACAAAGGTACGTCTGTCCTGCATTGATTCCATAAACATTTACTCTTTCCTTTTCAAGAACACTGGCTTTTAAATTGAATGCATGTAATGCTAGACACAGACCTTAAAAGTATATGTAAATACTTGAAAAGATAGTCACTCTCTGCTGGAGCTTCAGTTTGATGTGTACTCAGGCAATATAAATTGTGATTAATAATGCAGCATTGTTCTTAATTTACCATGCTGCCACATGTAACATGTAGGGTGCATTGTAGTTACATGCAGCCAGACCTTTCACAACAGCACCATTGCAGCTCATTTTAACATTGATTACAGCCAATCAGATTAGAGCTTACTAGATCAAGAAAGCACTTTCCATTTTTGTTGTTGTTATGTATCAGATGGTACATAAACAGACTATGGGTGGTCTGTGGAAGTGAATTGAGGCCTCTGAAAAATAAAGTGACCCAATTTACCTGACTTCACCCTAGTTTTGTTTATTTTTAAAAGTAGCTCTGCATCTTAAAACTGACTTTCAAAGTTTCATCACAAAATGAGGTGCTATTGGAAAAGTTTGTATGTTGAGAAAATGAGAGTGAATGTGCAGAAACAGCCTCTTTCTATCCTCCCCGGTCCAGCATGCAATTCTATTGAATGAGATTGCTCAGCACTCCACTGTTCTCTAGCTGACTCAAGGCTAACGGTGATGGACAAACCCTGAGAGACTGGGGCCAAATGCACGCAAATATAACTGTGGAGTGAATGAAAATGGCATTGATTGCTTTTCAATGCAATGTCAGTGTTGTTTTTGTTGACTGTCGGATTTGCGACTGTGCATGTCATTCAGGACACATCCTTTGTCTTAGTGCATATACTGTGTGCATTTAGAAGGCTTTCTCTTCCAGGAAAATGAATAAAAAATATTAATGATATCTTGTACTGCGCTTTCTCCAGTGAGAATGTCCTTCCCCTTATTTTATGAATATCACCTGTCTCCGACTAACAAATCATGGTTTTACTTTATGGTTTGCTTTAGTCATGATAATGGCTGTCCTTTTCTTTTTCCTTTTTTCATTTGAAGTGTCTTCATACGGTAGGTTTTGTCCATAGTACAAGCTTTATTTAGTTACTGATAGGCTTTGATAGGAACAAAAGGTTATATAATATATATAAAAAATCCCCTTGTGAAGAGTACTTATTACAGAAATATTAAAATAATGTGCTTAAATGCAAACTGAGTGTATAGTATATGCTTAATTCCTTGAAATTAAACTAAAATATATTATGGTATTCATTTATATTAAGTGCAGTTAGCTGAACATTAGAGTGTATTGCCTGACCCAATTATGTAGGACTTAAGTACATCTTTATTTGTAATTTCATGATTCTCTTGTCTTCAAAATAATGGTTAAAAGGCCCTCAAAGCTGTTTAAAACTTCTTAACTCTTAGAGAGGAATGTCCTTGAGATAATACATCTTGTGTATCATTTATATTGTACAAGTTTTGTGTTTAGTGTCTAAATACAAAATATGGACAATATCCACAATTTCACCAAGATCTTCTCTCAGCAGATTGCATTATTCTGTCAAACGGTTCAAAAGGAATAACACACAATATCATTAAAAAGTAGCGATTTGTTCTAATCCTAATCCGCTCAATAGCAATCAGTGAGGTGGAGCATCTTTGAGCTAAGGAGCTTGTCTTGTGGCCTAATGGTTAGAGGGTCGGACTTGTAACCCAAAGGTTGCGAGTTCGAGTCTCCGGTCCA
>NW_015560618.1:1365141-1371618 GCF_001515605.1 Sinocyclocheilus anshuiensis | reverse complement strand
CGTGGCCTAATGGTTAGAGAGTCGGACTCGTAACCCAAAGGTTGCGAGTTCGAGTCTCTGGTCCGGCAGGAATTGTAGGTGGGGGGAGTGAATGTACAGCTCTCTCTTCCACCTTCAATACCACGACTGAGGTGCCCTTGAGCAAGGCACCGAACCCTCAACTGCTCCCCGGGCGCCGCAGCATAAATGGCTGCCCACTGCTCCGGGTGTGTGTTCACTGCTGTGTGTGTGCACTTAGGATGGGTTAAATGCAGAGCACTAATTCCTAGTATGGGTAACCATACTTGGCCACATGTCACATCACTTGTCTTGAAGAAGAAGAGCACAAGAATTAAATGCCAAAAACAGATTAGATTAGGACGTGATTTGAAGTCATCTCAAGATTTGAATCAAATAGCAAGTCATCTTTGGACATGCAAGTGTTTTTTGTTTATTGTAAATGCGACTGAATGCTAAACAATATTTGATCAGATTAAAGATTTTCTCACTTAAACCCATGTGAATATATCTTTTGTCACTGTCTAATCCATGCTTGGATCCACATTGGGTTTTGTAGGAAATACACTCAACTTCAATCCTGAAATAATTAACTTTAACAGAGTATGCACAAAACAGTTGTGGCAGTCGTGGCCTAATGGTTAGAGAGTCGGATTTGTAACTCAAAGGTTGTGGGTTTGAGTCTCAGTTACCGGCAGGAATTGTAGGTGGGGGGAGTGAATGACCAGTGCCCACTTCCACATTCAATACCTCGACTGAGGTGAGACCCTTGAGGAAAGCACTGAACCCCCAACTGCTTCCTGAGCGCCACATAAAAATAACTGCCCACTGCTCCGGGTGTGTTCGCTACTCACTGCTGTGTGTGAATGCACATTACACACTTTTCACCACACGTCACACCACACTTTCCAAAACGATTTATTTATTTAAAGTGAAACATCTTTGGTTATTAGCAATAGATTACTACTAGGATGTAGTAACTGGATGCCAAGTAATTTCTTACTGCTAAATTCTGAAAAAACAGAGATGTTAATTATAGGACCTAAAAACTCTGCATGTAATAATCTAGAACACTGTCTAAGACTTGATGGCTGCTCTGTCAATTCCTCGTCATCAGTTAGGAAACTAGGTGTGCTATATGATAGCAATCTTTCCTTAGAAAGCCACGTTTCTAGCATTTGTAAAACTGCATTTTTCCATCTTCTGTCAACACTGCACTGGCTACCTATTAAACATCGTATAGATTTTAAAATCTTGCTTATTACTTATAAAGCCCTGAATGGTTTAGCACCTCAGTATTTGAATGAGCTCTTGTTACATTATAGTCCTCCATTTCCGCTGCGTTCTCAAAACTCTAGCAATTTGATAATACCTAGAATATCAAAATTAACTGCCGGCGAAAGATCCTTTTCCTATTTAGCGCCCAAACTCTGGAATAACCTACCTATTTCTGTTTCTCTCTTATTCCGAGGTCACCGTAGCCATCAGATCCAGTCTGTATCCAGATCAGATGGTCACTGCAGTCACTCGGATCCAGTACATATCCAGCCCAGATGGTGGATCAGTACCTAGAGAGGACCTCTACAGCCCTGAAAGTCATCAGAGACCAGGACAACTAGATGAGCCCCAGATACAGATCCCCAGTAAAGACCTTGTCTCAGACGGCCACCGGGACAAGACCACAGGAGCCAGTTGAGTCCTCTGCACAATGTGACTTTGCTGCAGCCTGGAATTGAACTGCTGGTTTCGTCTGGCCAGAGGAGAACTGGCCCCCCGACTGAGCCTGGTTTCTCCCAAGGTTTTTTCTCCATTCTGTCACCGATGGAGTTTTGGTTCCTTGCCGCTGTCGCCTCTGGCTTGCTTAGTTGGGGACACTTCATTTCCAGCGATATCGTTGACTTGATTGCACAGATACTATTTAAACTGAACTGAGCTGGATGATGACATCACTGAATTCAATGATGAACTGCCTTTAACTGAAAAATGAGTGTTTCCTATTGTCACTTTGCATTATTGACACACTATCTTCCTAATTGATGCTGTACAGTTGCTTTGACACAATCTGTATTGTTAAAAGCGCTATGTAAATAAAGGTGACTTGACTTGACTTGACTTGACTAAGCGTGGGCAAAATGACCAAAATCCTATATCACAATATGAGTGTTTTAGTTTCACAATAATGATTCTTAATATATTTATTTTTGCTTGAAATAAGGTTTTTGCATTGCTATAATTTAAATGAATACAATCTCTTGTGAAAATTAATTAATCAAATTTAAATAGAGCATTAGGCTGCAATCACTTTAAGATCTAATGGATACAATACCTTTGTGAAAAAGAAAGGCACTATAATGTATTGAATGTGCACTTGTCTTAAAAGTATATTCTTTTTAAACACTGGACTTCCAGATAATGAAGCATACTATTAATTATAGCCACAAGTGATACACATCTGGGTCCAAGCACCAAAGGCCCATGTGGATGATTAGTGACACATTTAAAATGTATCTTATTATCTCATTATATTTTATGATTATGTTTTTGCAACAAAGCCCATCTTGAATCTTCATTGATAGTTAGGATTTGATGAAACAGTTTACAACAACCCAGGGGTGTCAAAAGGGGCAACTGAAAAATCAATCCCTCTTACAAACAAACAAACAAACAAAAAAAAGTCAAAAAAGTATTTCAAGAAAAAATATTTACTCTCTTTAATCTCGTAAGATAAGTGACCATTGGATATGTGGTATACTACATGTGGACTATATTACACATTTCAATTTAGAAGAATCGCATGTCATATGATATCATAGGACAATTTCAAATGAATACGAAATTTTATTTCATACAAAACAAAGTGTCATATTACTTAAGAGAACATGTTATAAAAAGCAAATAAATTGAATAGTTTTATTGCAGATTGGTGCTTCCAAGCTGGTGTTAAGTAATAAGAGAATGGCTGTACAATTATGCTTGTAGTTTAAAGGTGCAGTAGGAGATCTTGGAAAATGCTAACTTTAGCCTGATAGCACTGAAAGCGAACGTCCCACCCTCCCTGCAATTGCCGTCCAAAGCCACGCCCCCTGAACACATATACGCTCACAGAACAGAATACCAGAGACAACATTACTACAATAGGTTACATCAGAGGTTCCCAATTCCAGCCCATGTTCCGAAGTGAAGTACCAGTGAGAAAACTTTATAGTACAGTTAGTAAAAGTACTACAATACCAGGAAGGAAGATCGGGTTGTTGATGTTTGTAGACCTGTCACGATAACAACGTTTTGTTGTCCGATATATTGCCCCAGAAATAATTGCGATAAGCGATATTATTGTCATTTTAAAGACCATTTTATGCCACTGAATATATAATTATAATGTAACAGCATAATAATGCAAGAAGGCCTACACACTTCCAAATGACAACAAGCTTTTCATTTTTAAGAATATCAGAATATTAGATACCTTACAGAGCCTGAATAAACAGTAAATAAACAATTTCTAACAAAAAGTGCAAAGTAACAAGTAGAAAAAAAGAAAAATGCACAAAGAACTTGTATGGAGATTTTTCCATCTACATATTTTTCCCTGAACTTCTTTTCTCTGTAAATTAAGGGTGCACACTATTGCTGAAAAACACAATCACTACTTATTTTTTTAGAAGCATTTTTTTAAATTTGAACAAGCACCTCATAACTACACCACGTTATGTACGAGAAGCTGCAAAAGACACAGGCGCAAGTGGAATTTACAAAAACATGGTGACATTAATTTTTAAGTAAATATAATGGGCGATATATTGCGTCACCAAAAATGATTGCGGTCATGTACATATATTGCGCGATAAGTCGATATATTGATTATTGCGACCGGCCTAGATGTTTGTCTGCCATTCTCACTCTGTCTGCACAGCGTGCGTGAACGCGCTGATGACGTATCCTGTCTGCGCAAACCGGGTGCGCAGAGGTATGCAGATACATATGTTGACAGGCATTGGACGAACATTTCTTGGTCCTACGCCTTCCACAGAATATATAAATATAGATAAATACATTTAGACCACTTAACTTAATGATTGCTATCGGGATGCGAAGAGACTTTCAACCAGCATAACAAAAATGAAGACAATTTTCTGAAGACAATCACCTATTGTACCTTTAACACAGAAGTGTTTGTTTGTGTAAGTTATATTATTCATACCACAACACTTAATGTGTGTCTTTATTTAAATATTATAAAATCTTAAAAGTCTGCTGAATAGATTATGACTCTTCTTTTCTCACCTAATGTTGGTGTGACATACTTCAATCTATACTACACCATGTTCAGTCACTTAGAGAACTGGTCCCCTGACTGAGTATGGTTTCTCCCAAGGTTTTTTTTTCCCTCCGTTTCTGTCATCTGATGGAGTTTAGATTCCTTGCACTGTCACATTCTGGTTTGTTTAGTTGGGGTCTAAAAGACACTTAACATTAAGTAATTTATTGATATGAGTTAAATAATGACGCCATTGTATTTTTAGAGCTGCTTTGCAGCAGAATTCTAATTGTCTCCAAAGTTGAATTTCCATAATTACATTTACATTTAGTCATTTAGCAGACGCTTTTATCCAAATTAGTACAATGGAAGCAATCAAAATCAACAAAAGAGCAATGATATACAAGTGCTATAACAAGTCTCAGTTAGCTTAATGCAGTACACATAGCAAGTTTTTTTTTAATAATATAATAAATAAAAAGAAAACAGATAGAATAGAAAAAGAATAGAGCAAGCTAGTGTTAGATGTCTTTTTTGCTTTTGTTAATTGTATAATAAATGAAAAGAAAACAGATAGAATACAAAAAGATTAGAAAACAAGTGTTAGCTTTTTTAAAAAAAATTTAAAGAAAACAAGCAGCAAATCAATAGAGTGCAAGTCTAAAAGGGACAAGTGTTTTTTTTAAGAATATAATTAGAATATAGTGCTAGAGTTAGAGGGTCAAATAAAGATGTAAGAGATGTGTTTTTGTAATTGACTGTTATTTTCCCTTTTTATCACTGTGAAACTGCTGTGACACAATATGTATTGTATAAAGCGCTGTAGAAATAAAGCTGATTTGACGACTTGAAAAGCGACAAGTAATCACATATTTAGGATTGGTGGTTTAAGAGTTAATCAGTATGTTGACCTTTAATTTGTACTTGGAGAATAAAAGATAGAGAATAAATGTCAAGATGTGAAATATAATAAATGTTCTTTTGTGACATCAGACTTTTTCTTTTTAGTTTTAATTGGAGCCTTATCTTAAGAGGTTAAAGGTGGTTCCCTTATGTGTATGGAAGTTACCTCAAGTCCTGATACTTTGGACTTAAGGTTTTTTAACATTCTAAAGTAAACTTTCAAATGAAATGTTATGTATGTTCCTTGAGAACAACCTCATTATAAATAAAAAAAGTGAATAAATAATGAACTGACTAAATCCAAAGAAAACAAAGCAATATATTTTTTTCTAAGCATTTCTAACTGTAATGAGCCTCTAAATTGTGTATTTATAAGAAGTGCTTTAAAAGAATATTTTATAAGGTACTGTATTTCTTGTATGTCTCTGCTTCACTAAATATATCACTGTTTCAGAAACAGCGTGTCTGTCAGAGCGCATGATCCAGTTGATTTAGTCCCATGTTTTGTTAGCAGCTGGCAGTCCCATTTCACATTTATTTCTGCTTCTGTATGAGACCAAGCAGCCCTATATAAACTGATGAGGTTATTGATCACCAAGCAAGCATCCAGGAAATTGTGAGCAGAGACAGAGATGGTAAAGGGTGAAAAAGCTGAATCAGTAAGCAGTGCTTAACTGGTCTGGTTCCAGCTGACATCAGAAAATGGTGTGTATTGTGCAAACAGACCTCATTCGCTGTGGTAACTCACAAATATTACCACATTGCCATTCTGACAATAAAGAGACACCATAGATATGACACTAGTTTTATGTAATCAAGAGGATTGAGTGGTTTGTTTACATAGTGTCATGCAATTCAATACACCACTACAGTCAGAAATGCCACTATTTATCAGTGACCAATCTGTGCTTAAATCATACTGCGGTCATAATACATATTGTGGCGGGGTGGAAGGATCATGCAACAAGGAAAGCTTGGTGTAAGGCCCCGGAGGGTGGATTTATTAACAGACAAATGACTATGTGAATGGTGGGGGTGCTCTAGCTCGTTGAGGTCCTCTCGGTCGTGTCCAGGTGCGGGTGAATCCGTGCCGTGCTCGTGGCGGGGTTGATCGGTTATTCGGTGCATTCTAGAACAGAATAGAGAGAGAGAGTTAGTCTGCTGTCTCATGGAGAGGCTTCTCACCCGTCGTCGGTGAGCACGCTGCTTATCTGCCGGTGGGTTGACGAGCCCCAGGTGTGGCCGATCAGCCCTGAGTGCTCATGAGCAGGTGCACCTCGTGAGTTTCCAGGGCAACGCTGATGTGAAGCCGGGACGCT
>NW_015560618.1:1342478-1364585 GCF_001515605.1 Sinocyclocheilus anshuiensis | reverse complement strand
GGTTAAGGCCCCGGAGGGAGGATTTATTAAGTGACAGGTGACAACGTGTATGGTGATGGGGCTCTAGCTCGCTGAGGTCCTCTCGGTCGTGTCCAGGTGCGGGTGAATCCGTGCCGTGCTCGTGGCGGGGGTGATCGGTTATTCGGGGCATTCTAGAACAGAATAGAGAGAGAGTTAGTCTGCTGTCTCATGGAGAGCCTTCTCACCCGTCGTCGGTGAGCACGCTGCTTATCTGCCGGCGGGTTGACGAGCCCCAGGTGTGGCCGATCAGCCCTGAGTGCTCATGAGCAGGTGCACCTCGTGAGTTTCCAGGGCAACGCTGATGTGAAGCCGGGACGCTAGTCACAATATGTACATTTGTCATCTTGCTTTTAAACGGACAAATATTTCAAAATGCCTTTTGTGCATTGTCACGGCTGGATAGAGAGGCATACACAGGAAGAACGATTCTGACCTTTATTTACACAAACTGAAGGAGAGGTGAGTAGACAGATATAGTGCTCAGGTAAGTGGCATCAGGTGTTTGCAATTAATAGTCTGGTGATTGTGAATGGGTGTAGGTGGCTGGTGTGGCTGGTGAATCTGTGACAGTTTCCCCTCCCCCACGGGTGTCTCCTGGCGCTCGTGAGCGAGGGTGAGGACGACGGCACCCCCTAGGAGCGGGACGATCTGGGTGCGATAGGTGGAAGTCAGAGAGGAGTGACGGATCCAGAATATCATCTTTGTCCACCCATGATCTCTCCTCAGGACCATACCCCTCCCAATCCACGAGATACTGGAGCCGGCTGCCCCGCCGTCGGGAGTCTAGGATTTCTTGGACTCTGTAGATGGTATCATTGGGGTCGACCTTGGGAGGAGGAGATATCTCGTGCTCTGCAGAAGGAGGGAGAAGTGGATTAGTGAAAGGTTTCAGCAAAGGCACATGGAAGGTGGGTGAGATGCGGTAGGTGTCGGGGAGTTGGAGCTCATATGTGACCTCATTAATTTGCCTCGTGATAGGGAAAGGACCAACATAGCGGGGACTCAGCTTCCTGCTGGGCAGCCGGAGACGAATATCCTGAGTGGAGAGCCAAACTCGGTCACCTGGTTGGTAAACAGGTGTGGGTGCGTGACGGGCATCAGCAAAGTCTTTGCGTCTCCGTACTGCCCGCTGGAGATGGACATGTGCTGAGTCCCATACCCTCTCGCTCTAACGGAACCAGAAGTCAACCGTGAGGACTTCCGAGGGCTCTCCAGTCCAGGGGAAGAGTGGCAGTTGAAATCCGAGCATGCACTGGAATAGAGTTAACCCAGTCATTTCCTGTCGCAACAAGTTCTGAGCGTACTCGGCCCAGGGAAGATACTGGCTCCAGTTGTCCTGACTCGGAGATACCGCCCGATCACCTGGATCTTGCGTTCGGTCTAGAAGTTGGTTTGGGCATGATAACCTGAGGAAAGGCTGACAGACACTCCCAGCAGACGGAAGAAACCACGCCAGACCCTGGATATGAACTGCGGCCCTCTATCTGAAACGATATCTTTAGGGAGACCAAAGTGTCGAAAGACATGCTGGAAGAGAGCTTCAGCTGCCTCCAAAGCAGTGGGTAATCCATGTAAAGGGATTAATTTACAGGTTTTGGAGAATCCATCCACCATGATAAATATGGTAGTGAATCCGTTAGAGGGTGGAAGATCAGTGGCGAAATCGATTCCAATGTGGGACCAGGGTCGGCGTGGAACAGGTAAGGGAACCGGTTTTCCTGCAGGTAAACTGCGTGGAGTGGATGTGATGGCGCAGACCGAAAAACCCTTGACGTAGCGGGCGACATCCTGAGCCATGCTGGGCCACCAGCATCTGTTCCGGAGAAGCGAGAAGGCTCGTTGGCTGCCTAGGTGAACCGATCCCGGAGAAGTGTGGATGGAGTCCAGAAGGGCGAGACGTAGAGTGGTAGGTACATACAATCTACCTTCTGGACCTCCCGGCGGAGTGGGTTCTGGGAGAGTGGCAGCATAAATTTGGTCATTCACATCCCATGTGATTGGACATGCGAACACTGTGGGTGAGAGAATGAGTTCCTGGTAATCTGGTGATGGATCTGGTTGGTGAAGTCGTGATAAAGCGTCCGCTTTGAGATTCTTATGCCCAGGGCGGTAGGTTACTGTGAATCGGAAACGGGTGAAGTATATGACCCATCGGGCTTGTCGGGGATTGATACGTTTAGCTTCACGGAGGTATTGGAGGTTCTTGTGATCAGTTGTGACTTCAAAGGGATGTTGAGCCCCTTCCAACCAGTGCCGCCACTCTTCCACCGTGAGTTTGATGGCCAGTAACTCGCGGTTCCCAAAGTCGTAATTTTGCTCCGACCGGGGACATCTTCTTGGAGGTGGTTAGATGGAACTCACACTTTTCCTGCTTGAGGTAGAGGTGGTGTTCGCGGAGACGTTGTAGTACCTGGGAAACATGCTGTTGGTGTTCCTTAAGATTGGATGAGTAAATGAGAATGTCTAATAAGTGCAGTTTTCCATTAGTCTCCTCTTCGAATGCGCTGCGTAGATCAAGTTTCATGACGATCCGGGCACCACAGAGCTCCTCCAACGAGGCTGGCACCAGAGGGAGTGGATAGGAAAATTTGATGGTTTGGGAGTTGAGTGCTCGATAGTCAATACAAGGGCGTAGGCCTCCATCCTTCTTCGCCACAAAGAAGAAACTGGATGCTGCAGGAGAAGTGGAAGGACGGATGAACCCCTGATGTAATGCCTCCTTGATGCACTCCTCAATAGCAACGCGCTCCGGGATCGATAGGGGATAGACATGTCCCTTAGGTCGTTTGTCCCCAGGCAGCAGGTCGATCGCACAGTCCCATGGCCGATGAGGTGGAAGATGGGTTGCCGTGACCTTGCTGAACACATCCTGGAATGCCCTGTAGGCGGCTGGAATGTGGACTGAGCTTTGTGGAGCTGAGCTCTCAATAGTGGTAGAGCAGAGTGGTATGGAGAGCTTAGCTCGGCCTGAAAGAGGGAGATCTGCTAAATATGTCCTGAAACAGGATTCACTCCACCGAAGTAATTACCCCAGAGTTCCAATGGATGTCAGGATGATGTTTAGCCAGCCAGGGACACCCCAGGATCTACCGTAGCCTCCTCCAGCACCAGGAACGAAATCCATTCAGCATGGAAGTTTCCAATGCGAAGAGTGACTTCCGGGTTGAGATGGTGCACCAACCCCTTGCTCAGCGGTTTTCCTTGAATATTGGAGATTTGGTAGAATTACGGTGTCGAGGGAGCTTGATTTGAGTGAGACTGATGGAGATGAAATTTCCTGAAGCTCCCAAATCCACCAAGACCTTGACTGGAAAGAGGGGCTCATGTACATTAGAAGGGCATCAATGTGAGACATACTTGAGACATCAGGATGAATATGGACCGCACTCACCGCTGAGCATGTGGGGCGAATAGGGCAGGAGGGCAGAAGGTGCTCCTGGGACCCACAGTACATACAGAGCCCTTGGGTGACTCGGCGAGCCCGTTCATTGGTTGATAACAGTTAGTTTGCATCGGCTAGGTTGCTGGAGGAGCATTGCTCGGTGAGGCGGCAGCGGATGAGGAATCCTCAGTGTGAAAAGCGATTAGATGTTGGGAGATGTGCAGCACTTTTTGCAGAAAGCTCTCTAGAACCATGGTGTCTTCATAGATGGACATTTGCTGTCTGATTGAAGGATTTAGACCACGTCGGAAAGCTGATAGAAGGGCTGGTTTGTTCCATACGCTGCTTGTCGCGAGGGTACGGAATCAAACTGTATAGTCATGGATGGACATATTCGCTTGCCGTAGTCGGAAGAGCTCATCGTGCATGGAGACCGCTGAGGTAGTTTTGCCAAACACCTCACGGAAATGATCCACGAAGGCATCATAGGAGCGCACTAGTGGACTGCGTGAATTCCAGAGAGCTTCGGCCCATTGCAGCGGCTTTCCAGACAGTAGTGACATGATGAATGCGATCTTTGCTCGATCATTCACAAACTGATGGGGTTGTAATTTGAAGTATAGTGAACACTGGAGTAGAAAACCGCTGCAGGCTGCCGCCTCACCGGAGTAGGTTGTGGGTTTGGCCATGGGACATGCAGAGGCCGATGGCATGACGGAAGGAGGCTGAAGGAATTCGCGGAGGGCTTGAACCAGTTCGGTGAAGGGATCTGGGGTGAGTGGTCTCTGTGCCTCCATAGCAAGCTTCAATCCATTAATTTTCACTTCTGTTTTGATGGACTGGTCTTCTGTCATGGCTGGATAGAGAGGCATACACAGGAAGAACGATTCAGAGCTTCTTTATTTATACAAACTGAAGAAGAGCTTCAAACGGTAACTTTTAAAGCGGAAACATACCTTTAGCTCTTGAAACTGAAGTGTAACAGTCCTTATCTTTATCCTCTTTAGGAAGATCCAGCAAGACGGCGGGAGACAAATAGCCTCACTCTTGAAACTGAAGAGTAACAGTCCTTATCTTAATCCTCTTTAGGAAGATCCAGCAAGACGGCGGGAGACACAGAGCCACGGAGATCCAAAGCGATGTGGAGAGGCATGAGGTAAGGTATGCAACCTTGAGACCAGTCAATGAGATATTGAGGTGAGTAAACAGATATAGTGCTCCGGTAAGTGACATCAGGTGTTCGTAATTAGTAATCTGGTGATTGTGAACGGGTGTAGGTGGCTGGTGTGGCTGATGTGGCTGGTGAATCTGTGACAATTATGCTTGCCTGTATTGCGAACTGTTTTGCCAGGTAACAAATACAATTTATTATGCAAAAATGTTATTAAATGAATGAATCAACCTGTTAGATTATTCTGACAATAGTCATGTTAACAATATGCATATTAAAATGAATTTAGTGTGATAAAAATAGCTTATTAACTATTTCTGTGTAAAGTTACAGTTAATTTTGAAGACAACATAACACTTAAACAGATTGGTTAACAGCTTACATCCAGTTTACAGTTTACACAGTTTACAGCCTACATTCTTCATAGATGGACGCTGCTGTGTTTTAGGTTAAAAATGCATAAATACATGGTATATATCAAACAATCTGTAATAACAGCAAAGCAACAGTGTTCACATAATAAAAACAGTTACTCACACTTGTGTGGTGTGACATCGGATCCGATATAGTCAGCACAGCATCCAATTTTAATTTCAATCTTTCTGAAAATCCTGCGTCGAATTGTGCTATGTCTGTAAATGAATTTGTGGTAAAATGAAGTGAAAAAAGGACCAAGATCTTACTGACATGGTTTGGATCTTCATTAAAAATAAAGTTCATCAAAATGAAGTTTATTGTTTGGTGTCTGCATAGACCTGCGTCTGCCGTTCTTGTCATTTACCTGCTGCATGCGTGAATCGGTGGCCGGGGCTAAACAGGCAGCAATGTAGAAGCAGGTGTTGATCTTCTACTGCGGAGGCGGTGTTTAGCCACACTATTACATCATAAAGTGACACATTCCCTAACCTTTAATTTTGGCTGATTGGCTTCAATGTAAGCTGTTTTTAGACTAACGAGAAAGTTTTGAGTTCTGAAACGTACAGAATGTTTTTATAGCACAATGACCTCTTATTTATGAACATTTCTCAGTTCATAACCCTGTTAAATTCCTAAAACGACCATGAAGATGACAACTTTCTGTAATCAACATTAAGCAACAAATTCTGTCAAGTTAGTTTAAATGGATAGTTCACCCGAAAGTGAAAATGTGTCATTGTTTTCTCACCCTTGTGTCATTCCAAACCCATAAGACTTCCATTCACCTTTAAAACTTCTGTCTCTCTGTCTCTGAAAGTCCATTTCACCAAAGCAATCGTCACTTCAAAAAAAAAAAAAAACTTGTATTAAACCAATCATTTCACTTTTATGATGTCATTATGAACTATTTGAAGCTTGAAAGTTTTAGTGGAAAGGACTTTCAGTAGAGAGAGAAAATTTCTCTCAGGTTTCATTAAAAATAACTTAATTTGTGTTTTGAAGTTGAACAAAAGTCTTATGGGTTTGCAATGACATGACGGTGCACTAATTGTATGATACTGTATATACAGCAATGATAATTCAGAAGTGGGTGTCACATTTCGATATTTACAGTATATGGTTAAATTTTGGTTTTAATGTATATGGCCATAGCTACAGTACACTGAAACTATATTGGAGTGAATAATGACAAAAGGAAGTGATGTTTTGTTCAATGCAGTCTTCCAAATATGGTAATAGATAAATGAAAGCTTCCTTTAACTGCAGACCTGGAGAGATCCCAATGTCAATATTGTCCTGGATAATCGCATAAACAAAATCTGCAAACTGTTACTTCCACCACCCAGGACTCCTGCCCAAACAGATAGTTCTCCTTCCCTCACTTGAAATTCATAATCTCTTTTTTTCCTGCTCTTTTCACATCATTAAAAAGATAAATCTATAATTATAATGTTCCAAACAGGCAAATAATGACACAAAAGACACTGTCAAACATTTCTTGGCTATGGATTTTGTCCAGCAATAAATCTTTCCCTGAATGCTGAATGATATTTTTATACCCAATGCACTGTCCTGCAATTTAGTCGTAATTAATATAACAACAGATATAATTCCCATCTTCTGTGTATCTTTCCTGGAGATGACAGTGCGTTCTGTTTACACTGACGACAACTAAAAGCAACATCCTGTTTCTTGTTGTTAACAATGCCAAGAGAGTGTGTTTAAGAGCATTGGAGGTTAAAAAGGGCTCTCAGCCAAGTTGTCTTATAAGTGTAGACCTTTCTTCTTGATGTCTTATCTGGGGACTTGAGTCCCAGCTTCAAAATGATACAGCAGAATCCTGTTTTTGGTTTTAGGCCAAAGCAAAGGAACAAAATGTGAACAGCAGCAATTGCTCCAGGGCATCCCAGCATGACAGAGGAGAGAAAGCCATTTTTATAACATAATTAATGTATAGATGCATGCTTTGAACTGCATGCTTTAAGCTTAAACCATTATGATTCATTCATCAACCTCAATTTCTAAAAGTCATCCAATTCCCACAACAGACACAAAGAGAAACGGTCTCTTAAACAATACTTGTGCTTTTGAATAATTGTATTCATTTCCATTCACCACAGCAAGTTGTGACAGCAAACCAGCCCACGTTTGGTCTTTTTTCAGTGCGTTGACTCTCGCAATGCTGTAATTAGTTCGAAATGGAGCCAGGAAGTGCATTTACAGCATATGGGAAATAATTGGTGGTGGTTATTTTCCCTTGGGATCCTGTCTTTGATTATTCAGGGGGAAGATGAGGTCACTAAATGAAGTGCCAAGGAGCACAAGACTCAAATCACCTGGCTGCTTCAGTATGGCACCTCTTATTCTTCTCCCTGACAGAAAAATCTATGGCTGGTCACCACAAAACGATGTAATTTACGTCTCTTTTCAGCCCAGGGAGCCCGATGCAGAGTCGCTATAATTGGCTTACTTTCCAAGTGTCATACATTGAGGGTGTGGAGAGAACATTGACTGGAGGGTTTATCTGACTTAGAGATACATTGTTAGCAAACCCTGAATTGTGTGGCGGCTTGGCATGGTCTTGATGTTGGGCGCCCTCTAGAGCCAGACCTTGACTTTGAATGTTGAAGTCAAGAACTGCTGTGGTTTTGGCGCCCTTTTCTGAGGCCATCTTCTGTTTTCCATAGGCCTTTTGTGCCAAGTCACGCAACTGTTGAGCATTCATTGTTCGCGGACATTTTCACTAACACCAATGTTCGGCGGATAAAACAAGCTTTCATTCAAGCTTAAACAACAGGTATTTTGCATACACAGTAATCGTAATTAACTACAAAGAAAAGTTATAAGGCAATGATTAAAATATCATGGTTTCAATAACACATCACACATATTTAAGACATAAAACATTATTTGTGAATATAGTGGCCCCGATACTTTCAATAATTTTCCCTGATTGTCTTTTTGAATTGTCTGTGTATGTTTTGTTTCTTTGTCTGTGACACAAGAAACGTAAGGGTTTCCGTCAGGGCAGAAAGCAGATGTTCAGTGGGTCATGTGGCCTCACGCTGCATATCCCGTGCTTCCAGGCCTGAGGACGTGATTAGATTACCGTCCCTTTTCCTGTCTTGGATATAATAGTTGCACTCAGGGTGGGTCACAAGACATCATGGTTTCTATATGTTGTGAACGAACCTTTTCAGTCCTTGATACAAAGAAAGCTTTGTTGTTTCTTGATTGGATCAGTCCATAATCACTCCTCTGAGTAGATGATGACAAGACTGGCAGGAAGTCGACCCAGAATATTGGAGTCCTGGGCTGGGAGTGATTAGCAAACCTCATGATGACTGATAAGGGCATATCGGTGTCCGTTCATGTACTAGAAATCCCTACAGTTATTAGCTCAAAACAACTCATAAAATGTAATATGTAAATGTACAGACATGTAAAACTATATTTAAAAGGTTACAAAAGAAACATGCCCACCAAGAATGTATTTGATCAAAAACAAGAATAAAAATATCAAATATTAATTGAAAATTTAATAATTGAATAATTGAATTTAAAAAATGAATCTTTGAAAATAGTTTTAATATACTGCGAAATGTAATGTATTCCTGTGATGCAAAGTTGAAATTTCAGCATCATTACTCCAGTCTTTAGAATAACATGGTCCTTCAGAAATAATTATAATATGCTGATTTCGTGCTATTATTAGTTCTTATTTTTTTATTATTCTTAATGAAAGCCGTTAATATTTTTGTGGAATCATTGATTTTTTTCAGGAATTTATTTATTTATGTGAGTCACTTTTGAACAATTGAACAATTTGCTGATTAAAATCAATAATCAATTTCTTTAAATAACATTTTTATTTTTGTTTTCTTTAATTTCTTGTCATTTTGCTACAATCCATATGCAAGTTAATGAGGCTACGCTCACTACATCTTCAGATGATTGTGTCAACAAGCGTTTTTTTTCCCCCCATGGTCAAGGGCAGAACATTTTTTTTCATTTATGCCTTTGTACATACTAATGATGCCACGATGATAGTTGTTGCTTTCCCAGGTGTTTTCATGATTTCAAGAGAAAAACAAATGTATGATTCTAATTTATTCTACAAAACACAGTGGAATGGCAAAAAGCTGAAATATAGCTGTTTAGACAAAGTTAGAACAATTTTCAGAAGGGATTTTTGGATAGCTGCAAACCCCTCTGTAAGAGTTCTATTTTCTATATTTTACTTTTTTTATCATTTAAATCACTGAGTTTTCTGTTATTATTTAATGGTGGGGGGGGTTACAATTATAGCCATGGAAAAAATCTGAGTGTCGAAAGCAACAATATATTATTATTATATATTTTTTATTATTATAATTATCATTAGTTTGTAATATACAGTCATATTTTTAATATTTTGGCAAGTAAAAATAAATCACATGAAGTTTCTGTATTTCAAAGAAATATAAAAGTGTGTTGATTAATGCAATAAATCTATTTTCTGTTATAAGATTTTCTGTTATTGATTTTACAGTTGGCTATTTTGAAGCCATTTAGAAATGATGGTTATTACGAATGCAAAACATCAAGGACGAATACGCTGGACTTACGCATCTAGGTAATAAGAACAGGACAAAATGTCCCTGGTATAATGATGAAATTAAACATACAAATAGACTCTAATGTTATGGCATAAAATTGCTGGCACAGAATCCCGGCCAATGTAAAGCAGCAGGAACATATTAAACATCAACAAGATGTTCTACTGACTCCCATGATGCCCAGCTAAAGTGTTTTAGTTCACATTTAGATCAGCATGAAAAAGTATGAGGAATGCCAAATTTCAAATTACACTACTAAAGTAAAGGATCAGCGAATATTATTTAATGCATCTACCAAATGAAAACGATGTAGAAATTAATCAAATCGCCTGCATTGAGTAATGAGATCCTATCATGTACATGAGATCCTATCATTGTGAGGAGAAAAACGTTTGAAATATTATTCAAAATACCATCTTTTGAGTTGAGCAAAATAAGTAACAAAATCTGAGATGTGCATGTTTTATTTCTTTAACTTATGCGCTGTTTAACTGTTTAACTTAACTTTGTGTGCATTTGATAGTTTAAGCGCAATAAGACATTAAAGAGAACTTAGTTTAGTACTCACATGCCGTGTGACAGCCACTTTCTGTGCGCGTGCTTTCGGATATGTGCACTCAGAAAACCGTACATCAGACATTTAAACTGATATGGCTTTAAAATGCATGATTTCAGCATGATAGATATGATAATCAAAACCAAACATATGTTTTTTAGCAGAGTATCTGAGGAATGAGCTGTAAAGGCACAGCCATATTCTGGAAAAGGGGGCGGGGAGCAGAAGCTCGTTTGCATTTAAAGATGCATGCACAAAAACAGCCTGTTTCTGCTTCCACTCAAAATAGGCATTTTCAAAATGATATAATGAATGATCTGTGGGACATTTTGAGCTGAAAGTTCACTGACGTTCTTGGGACACCTGAGACTTGTATTCTTCTCTTCTCTTCTCTTCTCTTCTCTTCTCTTCTCTTCTCTATTTTTCTTTTTTTTCTTTTCTTGCTTACCATGAAGAAAAAAAAAACTTTTTAAAAAATTCTCCTTCTCCATCCTACTAAAAAAGTAGAAGAAGAAGAAGAAAAAGAAACTGGTGGTGACTAACAACCGAATTTTGAAGTTTGGGTGAACTGTCTCTTTAATTTGTACTGAAACTGTTTTGTCTTCAAAATCTAGATTAGCATTAGCATGCTCATACTAACTTTTAAATTTTCAGCACATATTACAATAATTGACAGCAACTTTGTTTCAAATACAGTTTAAGTTGACCTAAGTTTTATCTGCCTAAGTTTCTGTACCGGTTTCCTCTCCTGCATAATTACACAGTGAGGCCCTAGAGGGTGTGAGGTGTAATTGGAAATCATGCCGCCCCCTCGGGTGAAGCCATACATTATAAATGACACCTGTCGCCCACCCACTTTGCCAGTTGTGTGTAGGCGACCGTGTTGCCAATGATTAATCTGACTGGCAGCAGTTGGTGGACAAGTGTGCAGCCACGGGGAGCGATAGTGGAACATGGCAGAGGGCACACCGAGGTCCTCGTTTATTCATATTAGAATGAGCTGAGCAATCCTCATGCAATATTTCATCCATCATGTTTTCTGCAGCAGACGAGGTTATTCACTGAACTCCGCAGAGTGAGCGACAGAAGACTGAGACCTGCTCTTTAATTACCGCACTACGCATGCACGCGCATTCGCCTATGTCTTTATTAATACCTACAATTAATGCAGAACGTAAGTGTCAACATCCGGATGCGATTTGATTTCCTCAGAGATGCATCGTAAATCGACTGTGACTAGATGGAGGATTGTGTCTGCATGTAATTCAGTGCTCATGAAGGGTAAAGTGATTTTCATAGTTATTAATACATTCCCCTCACACGCAGAGCGCGCTCCTTGGAGAGGACCACTGCAATCATGGGCACTGGCATGAATGTACACAAATCCAAATGAAGCACAAATGCATAAACATAACATATACTCTACCAATCAAACATTTGGAATTATTATTTGAATTTTTCATGCATTTGAAAGAAGTATATTAAGCTCACCAAGGGGGCTTAGTAAAAGGGAGACTCGTGGTGACTTGACGTAGGTGGAAATCGCTCCGTGAACATTCATCTATTTTTTCAGCAGTTTTAGTTATTTTTGTTACATATTCATAAAGTAAGTGACTCTGTAACATATCTACAAGGAAAAACGCCAAAACCTGGAAAAATCGGGACGAAACGTAGCAGAAATGTTGGCTGAAAAGGGGAGCGAGCAGGCAGCTAGCGCTAACGCTACAGCTCCAGCCCAAGTGGAGGATGAGTTAACACCCGCTTCTTTGAAGGAATTAATATCATCTACCATTCGTTCGGAAGTTTCAACACTGCGATCTGAATTTGTATCTGAGCTTCGATCTGCCGTGTCCACATTGCAAACAACCCTTTCATCGCAAGCTCAGAAGATTGTGGACATTTAAGTATGTTACATTTGTGCCACAATTCTGCGCGCGAAAGATCATATTTTGAGCACACAAAAGTGTGCATAATAATTATGCATGCACTGTATTTGTCCTCTTATGCTGTCGAGGTAATGCAAGAAATGTTGTGATTGGTTGTCAAGGCAGCCAATCAGAATTTAGCAGCCTCGGTCTCTGATTGGCTGGAATTATGGCACATTGTAACGCTGGGTTGTGTTGAGCATGCAAGCTGTTGGCATTTAGCGAGCACAGAGTGAGCATCAGGTGAGCAAGCTAGTGAAATGTTGCACGTGCAAAAGAGAAGGTCTGCACACATCCAAAAACGTATTTTAAATGCAAAATTGATTTCCGTGCGCTCGAAAGACTTTTTCTTTGCGAAACGAACATTTTCTCCACAAACTCAGATCGCGCGTGTGCAAAATGCACTTTTGAGCGCTCAAAATATGATCTATCGCGCGCAGAATTGTGGCAGAAATGTAAGCCCATATTGAAGCGGCACTCCGTTGGCCGTTTGACAGCGGTTGAGACGTGCAACACTCTGAAAGCAGAGAACAGCAGCCTAAAACTCAAGTTGGATGATTTGGAGAACCGTTCGCGGAGGCCAAATCTAAGGATCATTGGAATACCAGAGGGACTGGAGGGACAAAGTCCGGTTGCTTTCATGATTTCGTTCTTTACAGAAATTTTACGCGATAGTACCTTTGAGAGGCCTCTGCAAATCGATCGCGCTCATCGCGTCGGTCAAAAACCACTGTCAAATGCATATCCTAGGCATATGCTTGTCTGGCTCCACCATTACCAAACCAAAGAACTCATGTACAATACTTGGTAATACAGAAAAATTTCACACTACCTGGCAACAAAAACCCTTTTTCTATACCTGGCCTTAACAGTTTCCTTCCCTTGCCCCTGATTTACTAATAAATGGAGAGTGAAGAGGAAAATAAATATACATATATTGTTGGAAGTGTGTATGTATGTAGGTGCAAGTTATTTCTCCACCTTTTATATTTAATTTATTTATTTAATTTATTTATTTTTCTCTTTCTTTTGTTTCCTTTGTCCTCAGAATTGTTCTAACTACTTGTATTTACTTATTTATTCGTATTCCCATTATATATTATTTTATTTTTTATATTGTTCTTGGTGCTAGCATCAGTTGTATTTTGTGTTTGACTCAGAGAGTAAGGACATTTTCGATTAATTTATTATCGACCTCAGATTGAAACTATTATATTGGCTTTTCATTTTTTGTATCTCTCTGATTGAATAGCATCAATAAAAAAAAGAGTTAAACTAAAAAATACAGTAAAAGTAGTAATACTGTGAAATGATTGGAGTGTATATTTTGAAGTGTACTTTATTCCTGTGATGTAAAGCTGAATTTTCAGCAACCATTACCCCAGTCTTCAGTGTCACATGATCCTTCAGATTCTTTTGATTTTCTATCTTTCCGTTACTTGATGTATTACCATTTTCATCAGTCGAGTTGAATTTCTGACATTATAAATAAAAAACACAATGGCATTTAAAAAGGGGCGTTACATAGAATCATGGGAGAGGGATTAAATGTAACATCACATGAATGGTTAAACAGACATAAGTTACAAAAACACAGTTGGTTATGTCTCTGAAGGGAAACAGCTGGGAAAGAAATCACATGTTTATATTAGATCTGTGTATTAAGTGACAGTAGCGTAATATACAGCACCTATACTGCTGTCTGTTAATTAATATGACCCAAGCAATAAAATAATAACAGAAAACCACTCACTGTTCTTGAACGAATAACTTCTATAGCTTCAATAAGAAGACGTTTTTCACTTGAATGCTACTTTTCAATGCTCAAGCGTGAAGATAAACATGGCGGATTGTGTGCGTCTCACTCAGGGCGGGGACCAGAGGCCTCATGTCCATTCAAACTGAGGGGACACGTGCCCCCTCAGATTTTTGAGCCAAGTGAGAACGGCTTGATTTGAGAAAGGGGTAATGATTTTAGGAGATTATAAAAACAACACTGGGCGGATTTTTATCATTATAGGGTGGTTGTGTACACACATTGCCAACACACATTTATGTTCAAACAACTTGTAAAAGTGAATTTTGCATAATATGTGCCCTTTAATACTTTTTTCAGCAATGATGCAATAAATTGATTACAAGTGAAAATAAGAGCATTTATAATGATACAAAAGATTTATGTTTCAAATAAATGCTGTTCCTTGGAACTCTTGTTCATCCAAGAATCCTGAGGGGAGGAAATGTAGTTTTCACAAAAAATATCAAGCAGCAAAAAACGTCTCAGGTTACGTATGTAACCCTGGTTCCTCGAGGGAACGAGATGCTGCGTCGGAAAATGCTAGGGGAACTCCTTCTGTGACCACGCTCAGAATCACATGTGAAATATGTGCGGAATAGCTGAGCGGGACGTCACGGGCGGGTGACGTCATGACCAGGAAGCTATAAAAGCATGTGCGGCGGAGCCAGCGTCAGCTTCTAGGAATGAAGCAAAAGCTGGCAGGGACGCCGGAAGTATGGCACCGAGACGCAGGCGGGCAGGGATGCCGGAAGTATGGCACCGAGACGCAGCGTCTCGTTCCCTCGCGGATCCAGGGTTACATACGTAACCTGAGACGTTCCTCTTCAGGAACTCGAGCTGCGTCGGAAAACGCTAGGGGAACGAGAATGCCCACGCCGCCAGACCAGCGGAGCTGGATGAATCAGAGAGAACCAGAGGGGACAGTCCGATGTCTTCTGAGTCGCAAACAAGTCCACCTGAGCCCGTGGGCAGGGAGGAACACACAACCTATAACATGGCTTGCACTCGCCCTTTGCATTCTTTGTCTTAGCGTGAGCTTTAGACATAGCTGCTTATAGACTTTTCTCTCACAATAGACAGACAACAATAAATATGACTGACACACACAGAGCGCTTCGCTGAATGACAGAAAGCTGACGCTGGCTCCGCCGCACGTGCTTTTATAGCTTCCTGGTCATGACGTCACCCGCCCATGACGTCCCGCTCAGCTATTGGACTGATTTCACATGTGATTCAGAGCGTAGTCACAGAAGGCGTTCCCCTAGCGTTTTCCGACGCAGCTCGAGTTCCTGAAGAGGAACTATTATTAATAACTGAACACCAATAATAACTGCACAAAATCAGCATTTCAGAATGCTTTCTGAAGGATCATGTGACACTAAAGACTGGAGTAATGGCTGCGAAAAAAATCAGCTTTGCCATCACATTTTAAAATTACAATGTTAAGTTATATTAAAATTAATTATTTCACAATATGCATTATGCAATAGTTATGTAATCAGAGTCAGATGGACCCTGTCTTTCTAGCCACAAATGAGTCCATAAACTGATTTTTGTGAACAATATACAACAGCTAAATAAATAAATTTGTCTACTCCAAAAAATGCACTTCAACAGATAATTCTGTTGGTGCAATTTTTCAGCATGGGTTCATGGGTCCACACCAGCTCCAGAACTCACAAACACTTCATGTTCCATGGAAGAGGATCTCACCTAAATCCTTTTCACCATCATTGGACCAGGAAGAGAAAGAGACAGATGTATTACAGATTAAAGGATTAGCATCAGACCTGCCTCTAACTCCTAATTTGAAAGCCTTAAGCCTCCATCAGAGCCCAGAAGGGCTCATCCAAGGTGCTGATCTGGCTCATCCATGCTTGTTAAGAGAGCTAGATCCTGACAAAGCCACATCATAAAGCTAGATTTTGCCAGCGACCATATTACTGACATGCTTTTTCTGAGTACTGAAGATGATCGGTCTTTGCTGCCAGTGACCTCACAAAATTGACCAATATGAGAAAAACTGAATGGATAAAAGGACATGGAAGTGCTGTGGGAACCACCTGTGTCGACCCTGACATTGCAACAGGGAACATGGAGAACTGCATGGACTCTGTTTAATTGTGACAGACTGACATTTTTTATCACATACTGTACTTCCTGAACTTTTTTAATGAAAAGAAAAATAAAACATAGTTTGAAACGACCTTGTTACTTCTTTCTGGTGCAGTTTCTCCTTGCGACCAGGTCAGTATCACAGTAGTCCAGTAATTGGTGTTACAGATGGATGCAGCTAAACCACAAACTGCACAAGACCTACTTTGGTCTGTGGGTCCACGTGGCTCTTAGTTTTGTGGCCTAGAGGAAAATGATAGGTTGGATATACTGTAATTACTCAGCAGCTGAAAATCTTGACTTCTGAAGTGGTCTAAATCTCATATGTGAAATGTAGTCTGGTAGGTACATAGCTGAGAACTTCTAACAACATTCTTGTAATAATTAGAGTTGTGGACGACATGTAGGTTACCTATTAGAATTGTGTCTCATGTGCTCTGGCAAGAACTGGTATAACTGAAGAAAGTTTTGAAGAAAGTCATTGTGAGTTGCGCTAAAAGCACACAGTTTTATCTGAAACCGATGAATATGAACTTGATAACGATTTATTACACTGGCTGTTGCACATATTGCGGCAGTTTAGAAATGAAATGTCTGGTGAGTGGAGCTTAAAGGGGTAGTTCACCCAAAAATGAAAATTCTGTCATTATTACTCACCCTCATGTCGTTTTAAACCCGTACGACCTCCGTTCATCTTCGGAACACAAATTAAGATATTTTTGATGCATTCTGAGAGCTCTCTGACCCTCCCATAGACAGCAATGTAATTAACATGATCAACGTCCAGAAACGTAGCAAGTAAAATAATCCATGTGACATCAGGGGTTCAACTGTAATTTTACGAAGCTACCAGAATACGTTTTGTATGCAAAGAAAACAAAAATAACGACTTTATTCAACAATTTGTCTCCTCCGCGTCACCCTAGCGGCATTTTGGAGAGTATCCACTGAACGTAAACAGCGTATGCTGTTCTGTGTCAGCTGAATAAAGTCGTTATTTTAGTATTTTTGCATACAAAAAGTATTCTCGTATCTTCGCAAATTATGGTTGAACCCCTGATGTCACAAGGATTATTTTACCGATCTCCTTGCTACCTTTTATGGACTTTGATCGTGTTAATTAGTAATTACATTGCTGTCCATGGGAGGGTCAGAGAGCTCTCAGAATGCATCAAAAATATCTTAATTTGTATTCCGAAGATGAACAAAGAACTTACAGGTTTGGAACGACATGAGGGTGAGTAATTAATGACAGAATTTTCATTTTTGGGTGAACGATCCCTTTAAAGGTTAATGCTTTATTGTGTTTGAAAATAACATACAGCACCACCTACACTAAACGTGTTAACAACACAAATGTGAGGTAAGAAAGCATTTTCTGAGGCAGCCATGCCATTTTAGCTTGCTTCTACAAGTCTTTGACCTTTTAACATGATTTGTGTTTCATGGGACTTGTACCCAAGTGCTCTGCATCATGAGTGCAACATATGTTAGAAAAGCCACAGATATGGCTGTGACAAATATTTATCATAAAGTTTCTAACTAAAACAAGCATATTACTTCTCAATGACAGCTGATTTTCCCTGCACACTATATTATACCACCCAAACATTCACAAAGTAAGCCCACATTTTAATTATGCTCCTTTTCAGTAGTTTGTGCATTTGTGGGTATGCTTGCTAAAAAGTCCAGTGAGTCTTTTCCTCAGTATTCCTGCCAGGCTGACAGACAGTTTTTGCAGGACATCCTCTGGTCATGAAATGCATGAATTTTAAGCAGAGCAAAATGATGGACAACCTTTGCCTCAAGTGTTTAATTAACATATGGATAGGGTCTTTCACCTGCATGCTCGGCCCCACTGGGACATCGGTCCGATTCCTCTATATCTAGCCCACGGGTTATGACTATCTAGAGTGAATTCTCTTTCCACTGATGTCTGACTCAGGACTCACTCAAGAGCCCCTGAGGACTCATTAGCAAGACAGAGCAAGAAGATTTCAACTTTCAATTTCTTGCCATCTCGGGCAGATGGACAGGCAGCCTAGGCAGAAAGAGCTGATAATCCATGCAGTGTCTTTAAATACCCTTGATCCTAAGCCCACATGAGTAATGGAGTCAGCTACTGTCGTGAAGCTGTCATTGCTCTGGGGGACCGTTTTGACTACTTATTGGCTCATGATCATTCAGCATTTATCATAAATAAATACTCATCAAAAATGACTTGGGCCAGATTTGCCAAACAGGGCAAATTAGTGTGAGACGGAATTTTTGAGTATGAATTTTGTTTTCTTTATTTACATTTAAATGGCTCAGTGTTATGTGGTTTATTTAAGAAACAATATTTCCAGTTATTTTGTCTGTTTTTGCACTGCCAATGAAAATAGTTCCAAACAAAGTCAAAGCTAAGCTGATGTAACATATGCAGTAGTGGTATTTTGATGCCTAGATGTTAATTTATATTAATTTTAGCTCAGTTCAATTTTAACATTACTGTCAACCCGAATTCTGACCATCTGATTTAGGTGGCGTCTCCCTTAATGCTTGTCAGTCAATGATCACTGTCACACAGTCACTGTTGTGATTGGCTTATGCATATACTAAATAAATAAATAAATAAATACATCAATGTCATGTAAGTATTTTGAAATCATTATAAAGCCATAATTTACAGACAAAGCATTATCAGATTGTTTACTTTTGGCTTGCCACTTAGATGGTTGTAGTCAGATCCAATACAATTGCCGGCTTCATCTTTCAACAAAAGGTCTCCATTACACTGTGTCTCATTTACAAAACAATCTGCAGTCAAATGTTCCAAACAAACATAATCCTCTGAGTGTTAAAAACGAACACTTCACTTGTGTCTAGGATCCTTTTGAAGGCTATACAGATGCTAACATTAGATGTGTCAAAGCAAATGTTTATTTTCTCTTCCATTTGTCCTGTTGTCAGGAGTAGATTAAACATGTGGAGTATGTCATAAATTGAGTCAGTGATTATAATGGGTTTTGTTTGCTTTTGATGTAACACAATGCTCGCGTCCAGTGTGACCAATAGTGTAATAATGTAAAACTATTTGTTGATGTCTTGCTCTAGAGGCAGTAATATGTGAATGCATTTGCCTTTGGGACGTCACAAATCCTACAATATCCAAAATAGCCATTCTGGGAGCTTGGTTAAAGAAATGCTGTTCTTGAACTGAGGAGGTCGTTTTAAGCTATAAAACTTGCTGGGTGTTTTTTAATGCTACAAAGACCTCACCTCTTATATGCCAAAAGGAAATATCAAGGAAAATTAATAATAATAATCCTTGTCAAATGAATATGAATGCAAAATGATATCATTACACTGGATTTTACTCTCTATACATGCAACTAATTTTGCTCCATTTTACAGAGAAGTCATTTCATGATGGCTCATTCTACTTTACACTGAAAAAAAAATGATTCATTGAATTTACTACATTTCTTTTAAGTGGTTGCAATCAATTTATTTTAGCTACATTTAAATAAACACATTTTGCTGAAACTTAGTCAACTAAATGTATTTAAATGTAGCTAAAATAAATTGATTGCAACCACTTACCTTAAAAAAAATAATATGATTTTATGAGTATGTATGTATGTATGAGTGTAGATAGTTATCTTGGCAATAAAAAAATCAGGTATGATTACTGAGAAGTCACTGAGAAGTCAGATCATAAAACCATTAGAGACCACCATTATGTGACCATCATTAGACTCCCATTGATTATTAGGATGTTTAACACACTACACATTCTGTTCAAACATAATGGTTGAATAAGGGAGGTGAAGGGTTATCTGTGAAAAAGTGAATGTCTGTGTGAAAAAAAAAATCTATCATCATCATTTTCTCAACCTCATGTTATTCCAAACCTGTATGATTTATTTGAATATTTTTGATGAATGTCTCAGTGTTTTTGTCCATGCAATGAAAAGTAGCTTTAAAACTTTTGAATTATTACTTTATGGTTACAAACAAATAAATAAATAAATAAATAAAAATTGCCTAAAAAAACTCCTTGAAAATTAGTGTGTGTGCACCTGCCTATACTGCATGACAAATTAGTCTTAGGTAATTATATGTCATTGCTAACATTAAACACAATTCTAGAGGAGTGCTATGGTAAAATCTATATAAAATAGTAGCCTACCGTAGAAATTCAGACCACAGAAAATTAATTGCTCTTGAACTTACATCCCTCTTTGGATAAGAAGTAATTTTGATTCAAAGACATTTTGTTCCAATGTTTATGTAATTCTCACAAATGTCTACATTCGGTGAATTTGTGGCAAATTCATATTATCTCCTTGAGGTAATTTTGTATGATCATTTTAGGGGTCAATCATTGCCGTGATGTCTACAAACCAATCTGACTATATTTATGTCTGATTGTATTTATTCATCGGTAACTCATACAACGTGATTCTTTGACAGTTGGAAGATAATAGGCATCTTCAAATTCCTAAGTCAAACAAGGAATTAAAGTTAAAATATGATAATATTATTTCCTATTCAAGATAATTCAGAAGACAATCCCATCAGTGACTGCAGTTCTATGTCATATTCCTTTTAGACAACAGTTTTCTGAAATAGCTTTTGTCTGCATGTTTCTCCTCAGTGTGTGTGTGTGTGTGTGTGTGTGTGTGTGTGTGTGTGCGTGTTTGCACGCTTTTTTCAGCACATGACAAATTTAAATGACCGTCCTTGGTCAAGTTCAACCTCTAATTCTACACACTTATCACAGTATGATGAATTGCAACTGATTCCTATCATATATATCATAAATTTAGAACTCAGATACTATCAGATGTAGGACTATCAGATACTACTCAACGTAAAACTGTTTGTATGATAATACATAAAACATTATAACTGTTCCATGGTAGGATTTAGTTTAATAATTAAGAACTGGTGAATTCAGAACATGTGAGCGTTGGTTTGAGCTGCTGAATATTAAAATGGCAGATATGACAGATCAGAGGGAACATGCAAACATGTTTTAAAAATGTCAGCTTCCATGACTTTCAACACATTTTAAGTGAGCTCCTTCTGGTGTCAAATGCTTCCATTTTTCAGTCAAAAACGTGAGAAATTGTAGCCTGAAAGAAAGCTGGTATGTGTAAATGGAGACAGAAATCGTTACACTAAATCCAAATCCAACATCACCCAACAGAGATAAAAAAAAGTGATAATATTCTCTGTATGGCTGAGTATTCTGCAGATCATTGCCAGTTTCGGTGAGTCATAAAGCTGACAGATATGAAATCACTGCCAGAATATTGGCTATTTCAATATGCGTAGCTCACTGATAGATTTGTCCTGAGCCCCAACCGGAACAGGATGAAGTCAGGAAACTACAAATTACTGAATCAAGACTGCATCAAAATGTCTTTTAGTATACCAGTGAATCTTACAAACCTGTGGAGAATATGTGGCCCCATTTTCACAATGAACTAAGAAAGATTAAAGCATTTGGCATTGTGGCACGACGAGTCCCCAGTCGAATGTATTCAGTTGTTCTCTGCCAATGATGTGTTTCAGGACACTGAACAAATCTATTTCCCCTCCTTACAACAGGAAGTTCAAACAGGTTTGATTTCATGATAGAAGCTAACCAGTATTTGGTTCTTCCTTTTGACCTAGCCTTTGTGACTCCAGGATATTCATGTACTGAATTACATCAATGACTGACTGATCAAAATACCCCAATCAGAGAGATTGATGGTTCAAAATTGAGATGTCGTTTTTTTTGCCCATATGTGGTGCTAAGTTCTGGAACTAAACCTCAAGAAGAGTGTGCTCTCCTGCATTTGTGGATTCGATCCTCGCCACTATGTTTAAACCAAAATACAGGTGCATCTCAATAAATTAGAATGTCATGGAAAAGTTCCTCTATGCTCATGGGATAGATATTAATTGTTTTCGCACCTGAATTAAACGTTGTCAAAAGTTATCATTATGCACTTTTAAAAAGTAGTCTCAAAACAGATTTTTTGCAGGGCCTTTCCTTGATTTTTTATTGTGAGTGACGTGACATGACATGTGGCCAAGTATGGTGACCCATACTCGGAATTAGTGCTCTGCATTTACCCATCCAAAG
>NW_015560618.1:1340233-1340574 GCF_001515605.1 Sinocyclocheilus anshuiensis | reverse complement strand
GCACCTGAATTAAACGTTGTCAAAAGTTATCATTATGCACTTTTAAAAAGTAGTCTCAAAACAGATTTTTTGTCCTTGATTTCCTTGATTTTTTATTGTGAGTGACGTGACATGACATGTGGCCAAGTATGGTGACCCATACGTGCTCTGCATGCTCTGCATTTATCCCATCCAAAGTGCACACACACAGCACACCGTGAACACGCACCCGGAGCAGTGGGCAGCCATTTTTTTTGCGGCGCCCGGGGAGCAGTTGGGGGTTCGGTGACTTGCTCAAGGGCACCTCAGACATGGTATTGAAGGTGGGAGTGAGCGCTGTACATTCACTCCCGTCACCTACA
>NW_015560618.1:1333545-1340126 GCF_001515605.1 Sinocyclocheilus anshuiensis | reverse complement strand
CACTGTTTTAAAAGGTGCTATATAAATAAAGCTTTAACCAATCAGACCTCCACAACTGACTGATGAAAATACTATGTGAAATCTAATTGGCGTGAAATCTAAGTGAACTGAACCTGGAATTATTTTGACAATCAAAGATGGATCTTTAATTTCTTTCCAGTTTAAAAATATTTATCAATCTTAATGAAATGTAGCCTATAGAAATGGCTAGGAATTGGGTGCTTGGATGATTTGTACACATAACCTCTGTCTAACTGGTTGGTCTCTGAGCAATTTATCTTAAAAACAACATATTATAGCCTATGGCGCTAAATACTTCATATAAAACATCAATGTTATGTCATAATATGTCAGATAATTAATTAGTGTTATATTTGGTCTCCAAATCGTAAGTATCGGTTTAGGGAATAGTGCATCTGACCCATATCTAAATAGTTCAGAAGATAGAAATAATGAAGAATAAATCAGAAGATTTAAGATTTAAGATTCAGGTGCGAAAATAATTAATATCTATAGTGTATGAGCACAGAGAGATTTGAGAGTGCACAGGACACAGTTTGAGTGAGAGAAGAGACACGTTTTAAGTGCGCGCACTCTCTCCGGGCGAGAGCAGCGTGTATCTGAGCGCGCGCGTATGGTTTTGTGCGAGAGCAAAGGAAATCCACGCGCGAGCTGAGAGATTTGCGCTCGCGCATTATATTAATGTGCTTTCGCGCTACAATTATGCGCTCCCGACATTTGTCATTAAAATAAAGCCATAGCTTAGGACCAGCTTAGGGCCAGCACATGACCAGCTAAGAACCAGCTTAAACCTGCTCATGACCAGCTAAGGACCAGCTTAAACCAGCTCAAACCAGCAGGGTTGGGTCTCATGGCAGCAACAACCAAAGTGATTCCATTGGGTCTACTGCACATAAGGCCATTTCAATGCTCTCAAGAGCAGATCTTCTCATTATCTGAACAACCACCAAGGCAGGCTGTGTTCGCGCCTCCTTTACAGGTAGGCACAGCAGTTCCTTCTTTGAGCAGCAACCAGACTGCTCTTCCTGAGGGCAGTTTATATTCTTCAGAGGAGTCGACCCACTATCTACTTTGGTTCACCTTCATACCTCCAGCTCTTTTGGGCCTGGATGTGATGATGCAGATGTGGTAGAGACTCTCTTTTCAAGGGATGGGAATCATGGAATCAACTTTTGTGTCCCATGGTTCAGGTCCGTCTGCTGAGATGGGTGTTCCCCTTTCTCTCACTTTATCCACTGACTCTGAGGATCCTGTTTTGGATTTGGAAGCTCATTTTACAAATTATTCCATTCCAAATGAGGATCCAATGCTGTCCACAATTAGCTTTGAGGAGTTAAATGCAGTCACGCGTTACACGGTTACAGCCCTCTGCAACCGCTCATCATACTTCGGACATCCTTCCCATCCTACCCTTGAATCACTGTGCAAGAAAGACTTCATTTATTATATCCAGTCTGGGCTCTTAGGATCTAAATCCACCACTCAAGCCAGTGGTGTAAATCCTCCCAACTTTTTGGTGGTCAAAACAGAGGTAATAATGTCACCAAGCAGCGCCTTACTCATTGGATATCAGATGTTTGCAGATAACAGATGCGCACAGAATGGCTTTGCCTGTCTGTGTCAGGGCCTATTCCACTTGGAGTGTAGCATCTTCCAAGGCAGTATCTAAGGTTGTGCCCTTATAAGATGCTTGCGCTGTGGCAGGTTGGTCCTCTCCGCACACATTAATTAAATTTTACAGTCTGGTCATGGATTCAACCCCAGGATACCAGGTGCTGCAGTCTTTTCTGCCTCAGAAAGCATCTGTTACACAGTCTTGTTGGGCAGACATTCTTCTTCAGTGTGGCGCATTGGTATTAACATTCCCATAGCATCAATGTTAATGCAAATAAGCTGATTCATTAATATATAAAACAAACACTACTATTCAAAATATAGGAGTTTAGGAGCTTTACTATAACAGGAATAAATGACATTAATATATATATATATATATATATATATAATATATATTCATTTGTAGCAATATTTTTAGTGTATTATCAAATAAATGCAGACTTTGTGAGCATAAGACTTATTTATACATTTTTTTTTACAAAAATTACAGACCCCATTCATTTAAATGGTAGTGTATTTTCCCTCATGTATTATTTTTTTCTTGGTTACACAAAAGTGGTTAACTGAATAGCGGACTTTGCTTTGGATAGCATATGGTCCCTCCTGGGATGTTGGAGATCGTGTAGAGTAGTGATATATAGTTGACTCATGTAAAATGGTCTTGTTATGTGATATAAACATTATAGACTGTAGTTCACATACCCATTATTCCACTGTCATCTTCACACATTTTCAAGCCTAAATGCAGTAAAGTGTCATGATGCTCCTAAACTCTGAAATGATCTGAAACCCACTAGAGGGACAACAGCTGAGGGTTAGTCAAGGACAAACACTCTAATGCCGCTGACATTCCCTCCTCAACAGTCGAGCTGAGTTAAATTGGTTCTGTCACTTACAAAGCTGTGAATCACTTGGGTGAGACTGGCTTATCATATGGGGACAGGGAAAAATGCAAGCCTGGACTAGATAAAATGAAACATGGAAAAATATGATTGGGTGTCAGGTGAGTGAGAAGGTTATATGAGATGCATGTGTTCAGTGGAATGATAGTCATACAATGACTACACTGTAAAAAAAATTCCGTAAATTCTTTTTTTTTTTTTATTAAAAACCGGCAGCTGTGGTTGCTGGAATTTTACCGTTAAAAAATAAGGTAGCAATGTTTTAGGTTTTACGGTTTTAACTTAAATTTACAGTTTGGCGCATTGGTATTAACATTCCCATAGCATCAATGTTAATGCAAATAAGCTGATTCATTAATATATAAAACAAACACTACTATTCAAAATATAGGAGTTTAGGAGCTTTACTATAACAGGAATAAATGACATTAATATATATATATATATATATATATATATATATATTCATTTGTAGCAATATTTTTAGTGTATTATCAAATAAATGCAGACTTTGTGAGCATAAGACTTATTTATACATTTTTTTTTACAAAAATTACAGACCCCATTCATTTAAATGGTAGTGTATTTTCCCTCATGTATTATTTTTTTCTTGGTTACACAAAAGTGGTTAACTGAATAGCGGACTTTGCTTTGGATAGCATATGGTCCCTCCTGGGATGTTGGAGATCGTGTAGAGTAGTGATATATAGTTGACTCATGTAAAATGGTCTTGTTATGTGATATAAACATTATAGACTGTAGTTCACATACCCATTATTCCACTGTCATCTTCACACATTTTCAAGCCTAAATGCAGTAAAGTGTCATGATGCTCCTAAACTCTGAAATGATCTGAAACCCACTAGAGGGACAACAGCTGAGGGTTAGTCAAGGACAAACACTCTAATGCCGCTGACATTCCCTCCTCAACAGTCGAGCTGAGTTAAATTGGTTCTGTCACTTACAAAGCTGTGAATCACTTGGGTGAGACTGGCTTATCATATGGGGACAGGGAAAAATGCAAGCCTGGACTAGATAAAATGAAACATGGAAAAATATGATTGGGTGTCAGGTGAGTGAGAAGGTTATATGAGATGCATGTGTTCAGTGGAATGATAGTCATACAATGACTACACTGTAAAAAAAATTCCGTAAATTCTTTTTTTTTTTTAATTAAAAACCGGCAGCTGTGGTTGCTGGAATTTTACCATTTAACAGGTTTTTACTGTAGCATTTTTACAGTCTTTTACCGTTAAATTCACGGTCATATTTTACAGTGTATGTTTATTTATAACCAACTACAGAACTGGTGATATTTCTGGGGAATATGACTGTCATGTGAGTCATGTAACTGAAACAGATGAATATATATGAGACATATAAGAAGAAGATTTACAGTCCAATTACATTAGACTTTTCCTTTAAAGGTAGTTTACCTAAAAATAAAAAAAAATTGAATTTTTTCATCAGCAAAAACAATCCAGAAGAGTTCTAAACCACTTTGCCAGTGGATTTTGATCTGAGAGGAGAACAGGGAATTAACTTTTTAAATGGAGGAAGATTTTTATGGATTGTGGACTCTTTTGGCCTGAAGTAACCATTTAAGGATAAAATGGCTTATTGATAGATTTGTTTCTTGAAACATGCAGCTTTTCACTTCACAGACGTAACTGATGGACTGGAGTGGATTGCTTGTGGATTATTGTAATATTTTTGTCAGCTGTTTGGACTCTTATTCTGACGGCACCCATTCACTGCAGAGGATCCATTGGTGAGCAAGTGATGAAACGCTCTTTTCCGATGAAGAAACAAACTCTTGGATGGCCTGAGGGTGAATACATTTTGAGAACATTTTCATTTTTGGGTGAACTATTCCTTTAATACTCCACAGCCAAATCCTAAAATAAAAGTCAAACAGGCATAAAATCGACAAGCACCCATCCTAACAGTCAAATTGAATTCCTTTTCAACCTGGCATAAACTGTTAGCCAAGCATACTCTATTTCATGCCCTGCCGGCTCATGAGGGTTCTTTATGCTTTGTCGTAAAGTATCTTACACATAAAATTACATTACTTTCCTGTGCAGTTGAGTGGGATAAAATAACACAAATGGAAAGCTTTACCACCAGCATTTTCAGCTTCAATGGTTTAATGTTGTCATTGTCAAATAGCCAACAGTTTTTAAAAAGCAACACTTGCTTACTGGGTTCAACCAGCTTACAAATGAATTAAAATTCATATCAGTTTTATACCCACTGATGCAAAGTATACAAAACTATAGAAATATACATATATACAAATATACAGTTTTGTGGGTACATTTTGTCCCCATAACATATGGTATAGCTAAACCACACACACACACACACACATACACATCTTAGCAACTATATTGCAACACCTAAACAACACTGTAGCATCATGATGTTCAATATTTGCATGTATAAATGCCAAGAGTGATATCACAATTCACTACAAAAATTTACGTAAACCATTTACAACATTTTCACACTAATTTACACAGATTAGAATATGTAAAATATTTATAAAATAATAATAAATATGTTATTTAGAAGTTCAAGATGCATTATGATTGTAAAAGAAAAAATAAATAAAAACATGTTGCAGATGCCTCACTGGTCTCCCCAACCTTGATAAAGTATTAAGATCTACAATACAACATTTCTGTTATATATTTATTAAAAAATACTTCTAGGCAAAACTGATCATTTTACAGTAATAAAACAGTTTTATGTTAAAATACATTCTTGACAAAAAGAAAAACTAAGATTATTATTAAGTGGATTATTATTCAAATTGTGAATCTGAAACTTTAATGTATGAAGAATTAAGGCACATGCGTACATTGGGAAATAATACAAAACAATTTCAAGCATTTGCTCTGTTACTGGGAACTATTGGTGAGATTACTAAGTGAAGCCACCTAGATACTATACCTAAAATAAATTCTTTGAAGGAGACCTTTGAAAGAAGTCCCAAAGAGGCAGACCACTTTAAAGGAGCTGCCGACTTCAGAGAGCTTAGAGCTTAGAAAGTAAAGGTGCACCATATGAGACATATGAAGAGTTCTGCATATCACAAAGCCATATGAGAGGAAGTCCTCAGTGTCACAGTATAATAAATTTGAGTTTTTTTTTTTGGACAGAATTGGTTAAGGATCCAAACACTTTTCTAAAGTACTGTGCAATTATGGTCCATGTAACGGTTTGCAGTTTTGTTCAATTTATTTATTTGCTTGTTTGTTTGTTTGTTTGTGTGTGTGTGTGTGTGTGTGTGTGTTTGTGTATGTGTGTGTGTGTGTGTTTGTGTATGTGTGTGTGTGTGTGTTTGTGTATGTGTGTGTGTGTGTGTTTGTGTATGTGTGTGTGTGTGTGTTTGTGTATGTGTGTGTGTGTGTGTTTGTGTATGTGTGTGTGTGTGTGTTTGTGTATGTGTGTGTGTGTGTGTTTGTGTATGTGTGTGTGTGTGTGTTTGTGTATGTGTGTGTGTGTGTGTTTGTGTATGTGTGTGTGTGTGTGTTTGTGTATGTGTGTGTGTGTGTGTTTGTGTATGTGTGTGTGTGTGTGTTTGTGTATGTGTGTGTGTGTGTGTTTGTGTATGTGTGTGTGTGTGTGTTTGTGTATGTGTGTGTGTGTGTGTTTGTGTATGTGTGTGTGTGTGTGTTTGTGTATGTGTGTGTGTGTGTGTTTGTGTATGTGTGTGTGTGTGTGTTTGTGTATGTGTGTGTGTGTGTGTTTGTGTATGTGTGTGTGTGTGTGTTTGTGTATGTGTGTGTGTGTGTGTTTGTGTATGTGTGTGTGTGTGTGTTTTGCTTTGTTGTGTTTTTTGTTGTCCAGTATCGGAGCATTTTAAAAAATATTTACTCAGGTAAATAAACTACTCTTGGAGTGTGCTACTTGAGATAACCAAGTGTGAAATAGCCTTACCTAAATTATAGTGACCATTAGTACGCATTGGCAGTCTTAGCTTTATCCAGTTGACTGGTTAAACGGATTTAAATCCAATTTATGGTGCAAGGA
>NW_015560618.1:1330002-1333185 GCF_001515605.1 Sinocyclocheilus anshuiensis | reverse complement strand
TTTGGTGTTTATTATTATTATTATTATTATTATTATTATTATTATTATCTGATTATCTGTATTACAAAAATAAGGACATACACAATAACGACTGTGGGTCACAGAGTGGAAACAAGTGGGACATGGAAAGTGCAAAATGCATGTTCTCAAATTAAATGAACAAATTCACTGGTGATGTTTTATTTAAATATTGCTGAGATGACACAACTAGTGAGCAGCAGATCACAGCAGTGTAGACAGTGTGTGCAGTAGTGCAGTAGTGGTAGATTTTTCACTGATCCTTTCTTTCTTACCTTGTTACGCCAGCAGGTGTTGACAAGTGATTTTATGAGTAAGTCATTGAATAACTCATTCAACTGATTTGATCAATACTGATTCACTTACTGATGCACTGTTGCGTGTTGCTCTGAGACATTGCAAATCTCATTACAAATCTGCAGTTAGGTTTGTATTAAAAAAAAAAAAGTTCGAGAAGAGCTTGCTGCATCTCTGTAAAACTCTAGGAATCCAAAACTTTGAAATCCCCTGCATCAATGTGATGAATTGTACATTATTATTATTTATATGCATAAATATGTATGTATGTATGTATGTATCAGCTCTGCACATGATCCTCATGCACATGCTTTGTTTTTCAATTGTTTGTTTTTGACACTTTGAACAGATATCATTACAGACATTATTCTAAATTTAAAACATGGAAAAACATTTCTGCAATGTCATTGAGCACATAATATGCTCAACAAGGATCTGTTTCTGGGAAATTGGAGTAACAAAGGATGTGGCCATGGCTTTACCTCAGTTGCTTTGGTAACAAGACTTAATGAATTAAATTCGTAATTGCCTTAATATGGTGATGTTTACATCCTTGCTCTCATAAAGTATATTGAGTCAGGCTGTATTTGCAGTTAATCTTGTTTGATGGGGTAGAGAGGGACTCGTTTTCCTCACCATTACTTCACAAGCCTTAAAATGTTTCTCTTTCTCTGTAAAATCATGCCGTTTGCGATAGATTTATTAATGTGGTTTGAAGATGTTTCAAAGTGGCCTCTTTGTATTTATATTACTGTCTGATGGAGAAATATTCAGATGAAGCAATACTTAAACATCAGAGACCCCAGCATTGATATTGATAATGCATTATTTCCGGTTATTATATTCTTTCTTTCTTTCTTCATACCACACACACAGTAAAAAAAATACTTCCACTTAAATTAACTAATTTTATTTAAGAAAATATTATTTAGTATGACTGAACCAACCTAACTAAATGTAATCCAAAGCAGCCAGCAATAATAGTAGTGACCATGTTGTGTGTTTTGGCTTGCTGGGACATTCAAATTATTCATATTTTTTGTACCAAACGTGTTGTTATGATACATATCAGGGACTGAGCTGCTTGTTTAAGTAGTTTTAACCTATGTTATGTGAAAAATATGTTTGATTGAATTGCTTTAAACAAGTCTAGCAGTTTTACTATAGTGGGTCTCTGAAGGTTAAAGCATGCACACACTCATATATGCAAAGCACGGCTGAAGAGGCCAGACTGAGTAAATCTTTATCCCTCTAGACAACTGTTGGATTTTCTGCTTACAACATTGCCATTAGGCTGCTTATGATATTCCCATAATGCAAATCAATGCAGATTATTCCAGTCGGTAGCACACAGATTACATATCAGATTATGCCTCAGGCCAGGGTCGTATTGGAGGGTTCAGAATAATAATTTGACATTATGAAAGTACAAACCTTCAAAATATTTGCTTTGCACATGAAAATTGAACAGAAATTGGGAGAACAGAAAACCAAAGTTCTATATCTTTAACTTTGAGTTTATCCCACTCAGGTCTCAGAATCCATTCCATCAACTGCTGGGACTCTTACACCTGGATGCTCCGTGAATGCGGATTCATTTTCTGTTCAATGCTCCATATTCTCTCAGCATGCTGAACATTAACACATTGCATTTTTCTGTTCTTTTTCTTTTTCATTTGTTATAAATAGTTATATTAATGTGGAACAGTAGCTGCCCGTGTCCATTTTACAGCTCACAACTTCTGGTCATTTCAAGCGTTCAGATCTCCAGTGGCTGTTTATTTGTCCTGCAGCATTTTGTTGAAGGGCTCAGTGACAGTGCGGCTCCGTTGTTCTGGGCTTTATTGTTAATTTGCATATAAACAGCATTCTAAGAGCTATTGATGCATCGGGAGACATGCTGTCCATTGTAATTCATGACTGATTTCCTGAACACACTGTTTCTATTCCTATTCCTCAGCTATCGGATTCTCATTGACTTTCATACAGGCCATGCAATATAGAAGGTTCAAAACAGTTGATCCCTCACAAAATGATAACTGTGTGTGTTGGGGGGGGGAAAGACGTGAGTGCATGCTGATATGGAACTGAGTATGAAAAGGTGTGTGTGCAGGTGTTTGTGTGCACCAAAAAAATCAATTTTAAAAGAATGACTGATTTACTCATTTGACTTCAAAATGGACATTAAGTTTTAACCATTCGTTCTGCAAGCAAGAAGTGTTTTTTTAGCCTGAAAGGGATTATTTTGTGACAACAGGCTCACTTTTTTATCTTGCTTATCACACCAAATCAATAAAAAAAAAATGTAAAAAAAAAAGTCCTTCACTTATGTGCAGCTTGGCATATCCATCAATTTGACTTCAAAATGGACATTAAGTTTTAACCATTCGTTCTGCAAGCAAGAAGTGTTTTTTTAGCCTGAAAGGGATTATTTTGTGACAACAGGCTCACTTTTTTATCTTGCTTATCACACCAAATCAATAAAAAAAAAAATTTAAAAAAAAGTCCTTCACTTATGTGCAGCTTGGCATATCCATCATATTCCTGAACAACTAATAAGTGTCGTGAAGATATTGAACATTTACTTTTTTTAATGCCCTTTCTCTCTTTCATTTTGGATTGATTTTAAAATGGATATAATATGTGACCCTGGACCACTAAACCAGTCATAAGTGTCAATTTCTCGAAATTTAGATTTATGCATCATCTGAACTAATATCCTAATGATTTTTGGCATAAAAGAAAAATCGATAATTTTGACTCATACAATGTTTTTATATTGCTAAAAATATACCCGAGTGACTTAAAGGTGGGGTAAGCGATTTCTGGTAGCCAGTGTTGACATTTGAAATCACCAAAACTATTTTT
>NW_015560618.1:1323594-1329989 GCF_001515605.1 Sinocyclocheilus anshuiensis | reverse complement strand
GTAGATATACTGTATATCCATATCTATGGTCTACACTGGATGCGGCACGGCACGACACGACAAATCCCCGACAGAAAGCTGCTGCTGTGTTCTATTCATGACGTATTGACACAAATTTCAAATTATTTTCAACAGTCGCTTTGTCACGTCCAGTGTACTAGACAGACTTTAGCTGTTACGGCGCAGACACAGTGTTACTCACCTATCGAGAAGAAACAAAGCAACCTCAGTGTACGATCGCAGGCCTACCGCTCCTTGAGTTCTCTCCAACGCTGGAAAGCTGATCCGATATTTACACGGGTTCTACTTCTTGCCTTATTGCCTTAAGCCTTCTTTTGTTCCACAGACGTTTTTCTCTTTTGTTTTTTATCCGCCATCTCTATCTTTCTGTCGCTCGGCTCAGTTAATGTCCGTCCTGTGCACTGAACGCTCTCTCCTCCACATCATGAGTAGACACGCCCCTTACTTGGCTACAAGTTTGTTTTGCTAGTCGGCCCGAATCAGTTTTCTAAAGCGTTTTTTAAAAATCGCTTACCCCACCTTTAAGATTAGTTTTGTGGTCCAGGGTCACATATAATAATAAAAAAGCTTTATATTTAACCTCACGATATTTTACTTTATTTACAAAACAAAAAAAAAATGGTAACACTTTATTTTGATAGTCCACTTTAGACATTTTACTAACAGTAAGTAACTTTGCAACTACATGTCAACCAGCAGTCATTAGAGTATTAGTAGACTGTCTGCTTAATATCTTCTAACACTTTATTTTTATGGGTTCACAACATACAACATACTGACTGTCAACTTATTCTACAAACCCTAAACCTAACCTAAGAGTCTACTCTGAGGTTTAGTAGACATGTAGTTGCAAAGTTAAAAGTGTACTATCAAACTAAAAAAGTGTAACCCAAGATATATATTTTGAATATTGAGCTAGATTTTTATATTCTCAAGACAATAAACTTCATGTACTAGTTTCTGTAACACTGATCTTAAGATTCCAAAAAGAAAAAGTAAAACAAATTATAAAAAAACAGTAGTTCTAACTTTATTTTACTACTTGTATATATTCACTCAGTATTATTATTGTAGTTTTTGTTCTGTATCTTGCATTATCTTGTATTTTATTTATTTTAATTAAATTTTTTAAATTGTCTTTTCTCTGTATTTGACTGTTATTAAATAAATACAATAAAGAAAAAAAAACAGTAGGTGTTGCCATGATAACTCGCTACATCTGTTGTGATATTTTCTCAGAAAAAAATGGGGACAGTCTATGTCCATCATTATTCAGTAAATCTCCAAATGTGTAAATCCTCTGCACTCGTTCAGTTTACCACTTGCAAGAAGATAGCAAGACTTGGGAATTAAACTTGAATTTAAAATATATAAAATAGATTCATAAAATAAATGAAATCAGACTGTATGTCCTTCGGGGACCTTCATGGGACATTGGACTATTTAACAAGAAGAGCTGTTTTGCCAGCTTTTATAGGGCTGAAATATGGAGGCGGTTTTCATTAGCAGCAAATTCATCAACTATAAACTGAAGAAGTTTTGTGCCTTTATTAAACTGAAAAAGCAAACCTTTATTTCACACACACATCACATTGGTGAAAGTATAAAAAGGTGCCAGCAGTGATGAGCATTTATTACCTTAATGGGTGATTTATTACACCAGTAAATTATTTATTGCTTGATAGCAAACGTTGGCCATTCCATCTGAGTATAAAATATAAAAGCCCTGAGATAAGAAGGAATCACAGTGGAAATGTATGAAGAATCGGAGAGACCACCAGTATAGCCTCTCTTGTATACATTCTAATGAAACAGACGGCATTTTACTGTTTGTAATGCAATGCAAATCACCATTGTGGTGGGGTCACTGCTGGTCTTTAGGACATAAACATGTTTGTTGAATTCAGATGCATGAGAATGCAAACTATCATCAAGTTCTCTATGTAATGTCTTTATTGTTTTCAGAAAAATAGCATCTGTACTGATGTAAAAACTGGTGATGGTACAGTATAATACAGTTTTGCAGAACTATGTACCGAAGTGTCCTGTTGTCAAAAGCTGCTTGCAGATAAGTAGAGGTTGTCAGTGTGTTTTCACGCAACAGTGAGATATATTCTGCTCATCCGCCACCACTGCATTATTAACAGGCCCGCTCATAGGAAAGCGTGTGTGTGTGTGTGTGTGTGTGTGTGTGTGTGTGTGTGTGTGTGTGTATGTCACAGAACTGAAAAGCACTTCCAGTACTGCTGATTACTTGTCATTTTATGAGAAGCAGATATTTCAAAGTCTAAAAATGTGCAAAAATATACATTGTCTTGCTTTGAGAATTAAAAATCTTGTCTGGGTATGGAAATGAGGTGTGAGGTGCTGTGTTGACAGGTTGTTTGATATCTCGTCATAACCAATTATAAATCGGTGACATAAATTCTTCTAAAAAAAAAAAAACTCTTCTAAATGGAAGAACAAAATTAGAGTTGCACAGAAACTTCTAAAGTTTTTAAATGAATGTTCAGGGTTCAATTAGATATATAAGACAAGCAAGAGGGCTGTTGTTTAGAATATTAGCAGGCTGGATCGTTCAGCTGAATCACAGCTGTGCTAATATTATCATCACAACAGCATTATTGAGAGTATGATATTCCTTTTATACAGTAATTCAGTTAATTAGAAGTTAATTTACATATTGGCAGTTGTCTGTTTCGCTTCACCATTGAAAACAGTTCCAAAACAACCCCAGAATTCAGAGCTCAGAAATAGAAAAACAAGATATCATGGCCACAAATTAATGACACGTTCAAGTCCTCCTGTGAACTTTGCATTTATGAATTGGCTAGTCGTAATTACAACATCAGTTCAAGTCACTTTGGGAAGATGGCAATCTAATACTTTTTTAACTCTACTTCTACAAAATGATAAATAAAGAATGTACATCAGATGTGTTTTTGCTTTATGTTTTTATTTAATTTTTGAAGGTGCAGTAAATTGAATAGGTACATATTCTATTGAAATTTTAAAGTGCTCTGTGCATGCAACTTAGCTAGTTGACTGTAAATAATAATAATAATAATAATTTAATTAATTTCAACAAATTTACCATCAGTAAAGATGCTGCATCCATTGTGTCTGCCATATTTTCTCACTGAAATGCCCCCCACACAGAGACTGTGATGTGTCGCTCCTAAATGAACATATATTTATGAACAAATCTGTTGGGAGAATCAGTGAGTGATTCACTCATAAAAGCAGTCACTTGTCGCCAACTACTGGTGTAACGATGTAACCTTCAGTGATTGAAAAATTCCTTATGATGCACAGAATAATTAGTCTTAAAATAGACTAATTTGACTATTTAAAGCTAGGAAATTAAACATTAAATTTGGCACTATAAGTGATTATGTGCGAACTCCGTATAGATACAAGAAAGGGACTTTTAGTGTTTACATCAAGTAAATGCACATGAATTACATGTGTAACACATCAATTAGAAGTTCATGTCTAGGATAATTTATGCATATTTACAGTTCACACATTGTTTTACTGAAGAATTGACAAGCACTTTATTTATTTTGTCACGCCTTGCATTAATTTACTCATTTCTACTTTTAGAAGAGTGCTGAATTAAACACTTTTTGCAAGTTCATGTAGCACAGATTTAACTGAATGTGCAACGGCATTAACAGCAGATCATTAATAATATTTACACTTTGATATTTCAAACATAGCATCTGTGCCTTTCATTTTCTCCCTCTTGGATTCTCACACTTGCAGGGATCAAACAGGCCGAGATATCTAAGCGTGGGAGAAACATCTGGTGAGTGCAGAGTCAGAAGGGTTTCCAAGAAAGTCTGGCCTTTTTTTCCTATGTGCTCGAAAGGACACGAGCCCCTCTGATAATAGAGTTAATTTATTTAACGAGATACCATGCCTGACACCACACACACAAAAAAATGATCAACAGGACCACAAAAGATGACACTGATAAATGGAGTCAGTCAGACTGCATGTCCTTCAGGGACCTTCATGGAGCATTGGACTGTTTAAAAAAAAAAAAAAACTAAAGCTCTTTTGCTTTTATGAGGCTGAAATATGGAGGAGGTTTTCATTAGCACCAACTTCATCAACTGCAAACTATATAAAAAAAATTGTCAGTAGGCACCAGCAGTGATGAGCATTTGTTACTTCAATGGAATATTATGGGTTCAGCTCAAGTTCAACTCAATCAACAGCATTTGTTTGTCCCTTTTCTTTAAGGTTACAGTGCTTAATGGAAGTAAACTTAGCCAATTTTTGGAGGATGTAAAAACAGAAATGTGATGCTGTGTATTAGGCTACATGAGCAGTAAAGATGTTCAGTTTGATATAACTTTACACAGAAAAGTGATTATTTCACACTAAAAACACACATATGGTTTATATTTTGTGGCTGTATTATTGAAAGTGAGTATTTTAACGTTTTACAGACTGGTCCCATTCGCTTCCACTGTAAGTGCCTCAATGAACCCCACTTTTTTTAAATTATGCTACAAAATATGTCAGTTAAATTATTAAACTAAATACACAGCTGAAGGTTAGGTTTTGGGGGTTGTATAAATTCATATTTCATTCAAAAATTCATACAAATTCATTCAAAAATTATTTTCTTAAGAGATCAGGTCGATATGTAATATTCCTGTATTGGGTGATTCATATCAATAAATTATTATTATTTTTTTACTTCATTTTATTTTATTATTTTATTATATTTTTTTTTTTTTCCTTGTCCGTTTCCATTATTTCACTCTACTTTGCCTCATTTATTTTCTATATTTTCTATATTGTCTGTACAAATTTGTAACTAGTGCAATCATGCCAAATAGGCTTAGTTGATTTGACTTTGTTGAAAGAAAAAAAAATAAAATTAGCCATCATCAGGATGACATTAGCAACAACTACGCAACCAAATAATCTGTTAGTAATCAGACTGATGGTTCAGTCGGATTGAAAAGCCTATATAAACACCTCAATTGATCTGGGGTGCGTTTCCCAAAAATAACTATGGTTGCAAATTCCGTCATTACCAATAGAGTTCAATGTAACTAACGACCATAGTTAGCTAACGATGCTTTTGGGAAACGCACCCCAGATTAAGCTTGATCCATATTAAATTTGGATTGGAAAGGGTGGCGTAGACCTAAAATAACCGATTACTAAGAAAAAAACCTAAGCATGTGAATGCTTGAATTGGACTGTTTTCTCAATCGGATTTAAAAAATACTTTGTGATACTTTTTTATGAATGTGCATGATAGCCTTTGTTTATTTATGTCTTATGAACCAGTCAGTGGAGACCAAATATTTACTAAATGTTTGTTAAAAAACTTCTTCTGACATATATGTCTGCCAGCTTGCCATCAAGGCAAAAATTACTAATCTAATCACAGTAGCACTGGTGATAAACTTTCATAATCTGAAATTGGACTGGATTAATTTGAATTAACACATACCTACCATGTTGACGTAATGAGGTCTGTTTTAAGTGTATTCTCTGTGTTCAACATTTCCCGCAAATGCTGTATGCTTCTCAAGGAATTGCACATTATTATTTTTTTTTTTTTTTGGGGGGTAAATCTAGAAATTTAACCATCATGGAGCTGAATCATATTAATACACAACCTCACGAATTAATGAATGCTTAAATAAAGGCAACAAAAAACAAGCTGTAATTGGCTCCGCTCTGTTTACATAAGCTGAAGCTCTGACCCTGCCCATATGCCCCCCAGCGTTTTTTCAAGCTCAGAGGAAAATGTGAACCCTATGTAACATCCTCATATTTACCTCCCCATTTGACAGGCCGCTAAATAAATTCACGCATCCTTCGCTCATATTGGTCATCCCTCGCTCTGCATATTAATGTGGATTATGAGTCCACAGAGCCGCTGACCCGCTCTGCTGTTTTGACGGACAGCTGTGTGTGGGTGGTTGGTTTGTGGAGATGGACCCAAAGCTTGTTGGTTGACTGGCAGTGCAGGTCTCACTTTGAATGCTTATACATATTTTATATTGCTCAGATCCATGCCGTGGGCAAGTCTACAATGGACAGTGAACGGAGGCCTGGCTGCTTTGTATTAGCACAATGCGATTAATAAATAAACACCCCTCTCTCGTTCTTCACATTTTTCTTTACTCCTTATTACGTGGACAGCATAGGATGAGAGTTTTTGAGTGCTCAGAGCAAAACTGGAAAAAAAAGTTCTCTTGACTGATGGGATCTTACAGCAGAGCTGGAGAGAAGGTATTACAAACACTTAAGGCATTCCAGTGCAGACTGAAGAAGAAAGAATATATTTATACCAGGAGTATAAATATGTTATTTTCCTTTTTTTTTTTTTTTTTAAC
>NW_015560618.1:1308829-1315525 GCF_001515605.1 Sinocyclocheilus anshuiensis | reverse complement strand
TTCATACAAATTCAATCAAAAATTATTTTCTTAAGAGATCAGGTCGATATGTAATATTCCTGTATTGGGTGATTCATATCAATAAATTACTATTATTTTTTTACTTCATTTTATTTTATTATTTTATTATATTTTTTTTTTTTTCCTTGTCCGTTTCCATTATTTCACTCTACTTTGCCTCATTTATTTTCTATATTTTCTATATTGTCTGTACAAATTTGTAACTAGTGCAATCATGCCAAATAGGCTTAGTTGATTTGACTTTGTTGAAAGAAAAAAAAATAAAATTAGCCATCATCAGGATGACATTAGCAACAACTACGCAACCAAATAATCTGTTAGTAATCAGACTGATGGTTCAGTCGGATTGAAAAGCCTATATAAACACCTCAATTGATCTGGGGTGCGTTTCCCAAAAATAACTATGGTTGCAAATTCCGTCATTACCAATAGAGTTCAATGTAACTAACGACCATAGTTAGCTAACGATGCTTTTGGGAAACGCACCCCAGATTAAGCTTGATCCATATTAAATTTGGATTGGAAAGGGTGGCGTAGACCTAAAATAACCGATTACTAAGAAAAAAACCTAAGCATGTGAATGCTTGAATTGGACTGTTTTCTCAATCGGATTTAAAAAATACTTTGTGATACTTTTTTATGAATGTGCATGATAGCCTTTGTTTATTTATGTCTTATGAACCAGTCAGTGGAGACCAAATATTTACTAAATGTTTGTTAAAAAACTTCTTCTGACATATATGTCTGCCAGCTTGCCATCAAGGCAAAAATTACTAATCTAATCACAGTAGCACTGGTGATAAACTTTCATAATCTGAAATTGGACTGGATTAATTTGAATTAACACATACCTACCATGTTGACGTAATGAGGTCTGTTTTAAGTGTATTCTCTGTGTTCAACATTTCCCGCAAATGCTGTATGCTTCTCAAGGAATTGCACATTATTATTTTTTTTTTTTTTTGGGGGGTAAATCTAGAAATTTAACCATCATGGAGCTGAATCATATTAATACACAACCTCACGAATTAATGAATGCTTAAATAAAGGCAACAAAAAACAAGCTGTAATTGGCTCCGCTCTGTTTACATAAGCTGAAGCTCTGACCCTGCCCATATGCCCCCCAGCGTTTTTTCAAGCTCAGAGGAAAATGTGAACCCTATGTAACATCCTCATATTTACCTCCCCATTTGACAGGCCGCTAAATAAATTCACGCATCCTTCGCTCATATTGGTCATCCCTCGCTCTGCATATTAATGTGGATTATGAGTCCACAGAGCCGCTGACCCGCTCTGCTGTTTTGACGGACAGCTGTGTGTGGGTGGTTGGTTTGTGGAGATGGACCCAAAGCTTGTTGGTTGACTGGCAGTGCAGGTCTCACTTTGAATGCTTATACATATTTTATATTGCTCAGATCCATGCCGTGGGCAAGTCTACAATGGACAGTGAACGGAGGCCTGGCTGCTTTGTATTAGCACAATGCGATTAATAAATAAACACCCCTCTCTCGTTCTTCACATTTTTCTTTACTCCTTATTACGTGGACAGCATAGGATGAGAGTTTTTGAGTGCTCAGAGCAAAACTGGAAAAAAAAGTTCTCTTGACTGATGGGATCTTACAGCAGAGCTGGAGAGAAGGTATTACAAACACTTAAGACATTCCAGTGCAGGCTGAAGAAGAAAGAAATATTTATCCCAGGAGTATAACTGTGGTATTTTTCATGATTTTTCGAGCCACATCTCAGGACTAGAAAATCATAGAAACATGATGAAGGGCTCTTTTGACTAGGGCCTGTAAACAACCACCCAGAATATCCTGTCACACCCTAGCAACCACCCAGTTGGGCATTTCCCGAAACTGCTGCAAGTTCCATCATTACCAACATAGTCCAACGATTCTGTGTTTACCGAAACCATAGTTCACACGAACATTTGCAAACAGCATCGCAAACTTAAATGGTTGGAAATACAACTCTTGACCTGTGTATAGATATGAAGAATCCATTCACAGTATTACAGTATTACATCTGTAGCAAATTGGGTAAAAATAAGAGGGTGATTTCAAAGCATTTGGAAAGTGACACACTTCCTGCTGCCAGTTGGTGGTGCTATAACTTTAACTCATAATAGTCACATCTGTGATCGGCCTCATACAACGAACAAACTGCTGATGTTTGATCAAAATTAGTCAATGTATGCTGCAGTTATAACACACCTCCTGTTTCTGTTTCTGCAACTTTATCACCTCGTAACCGCCAAACTAATTCAATTTAGCATTCTCGATGTCTTTAGAAAGATAATTTCTTATTAGTATGACATGTGACTTAATTGGAATATAGGCTATATATATTAGCGTGTTAAAATCATCAGGCATTTTTGAAGAGTGTGCATGTGCATAAATGAGTAAGGGAACCACGGAATATGACGTAAAAGGGAACCCTTTTAGCAAACATCAAATAAAGCAAATTGACAGAGAGCCAAAAGTGGTGAATATGCCATATTTGTTACAGCAGCCTCTCGGAAATCTCCAGTCTGTTGTTATTTATCCACCACATGCATTTAACGTCATTGACGACAGTCTTATATTGTATGTGCACATTGTACGTTGTACAAATTAATATGGTGCAATCATGTTACTACTTTCAGTAAACAGTCATGACTAGTTGGTTAGTTTCGCTAATGCTGCACAATACTGTGGTATTTAATAAGAGAGTTACTTCACTGTAGCCCAGAATGCCTTTACAACCACCCAGAACACATATGTACATTTCCAGTAGAGAGAAGGCTACATATGTTGTCTTATATTTTACCAATGAGTAATCCTTAAAATGTCGATGTTAGCTGGACCTTGCTGAAAGCAGGTTTACTGCTCTAATGGCTCTTCAGTCCCCTTGCTTTCTCTAATTCTCTCTCTACATTTTCACAGTCTGTAAGTGAATATAAGGAGATCTGATCTGTCTGAAGTACTTACACAATCTTTTTAAGATACACTTTTATACTGTCATTTGTTATGTATTTGGTATTACAGTAACACTTTACAATAAGGTATCATGGTCCCACTTTATATTAAGTGGCCCTAATACCTGTGTACTTAGTAACTAGATGTGTACATAGTATGTAACCACAGTGAAAGTACACATTGGTACATAGTATCTAAAGCTGTAATGTTTGTGTAACACATATGTAACAACCCACTGAATGGTATGTGTAAATACTAGGGATGCGCCGATCCAATATTCATATCGGGTATCGGCTCCGATACTGCCATTTTTGTCGGATCGGGTATCGGTCAGAGAGAGCCGATCCAAATCCGAGATTGTGCGTATTGTGTTACCTCTGCTCTGAAGCCATAGCATATAATACAAATAGCAATGTGTAACATTTTACCATATTTAGTGCAACACTTTTATTTGTTCCCCACAAAATATTGTTTTTTCACTAAATGTTTGGATTTCTAAAATTATTGTGCACTGAATTTTCTAGAATAACTTTTGCTGCCGAATTATCCACTAACCTAGTTTATGATATATTTTTGTCATAGATTATGAATATACATATATTTTTTCATATTTATTGTTTATTTTTCTTTATAATGAAGTAGTCTGTATTTAGTAGATTGTGAAAGAATGACTATCAGTTCCACACACAGAAATATATAAATTCTACATTTATTTAAATGGAAAAAAAAACTTCACTGGTATCGGATCGGTATCGGTATTGGCCAATACTGAACCCTGGGTATCGGAATCTGTATCGGAGGTGAAAAAGGCGGATCGGAGCATCCTTAGTAAATACAAATGTGTAACAGGACATTGGTGACAACACTTTTTGGTAATGAAAGTACAAATGTGTAACAGCTGGACTAACAGCACTTTTTGGTAAAGAAAGTGTTACACTTTATATTAAGTAAACAATTCCTATGGATTTACCATGTAATTACTCTGATGTTACACAGCAGCGGCCAGTAAATTAGGCTTTACATATAAATTGTGGTTGGTGTCCAGAATGTTACACTTTATATTAAGTGGACAGTTCCTGAGGAGTTACCATGTAAGTACACTGGTACCACACAGTGGTGCACCAACTCCACCAACTTGAGATCCAACTCCTCCCACTTTACATATCCCTAAACCTACCCACCTCCACCCCCTGGATCAAATTGTTCCAATTACTCTTATACATATTGTTGTTACAAAATGTAGTTATATATGTCCTGTTACACATTTGTACTTACACAAACCATTCGGAGGGTTGTTACATGTGTGTAGTTACAGAAATATTACAGCTGTAGATACTATGTACCAATGTGTACTTACAGTGTGGTTACATACTACATACACATCTAGTTACTAAGTACACAGGTATTAGGGCCACTTAATATAAAGTGGGACCAATGTTGGATAATAAATATGTTCATGTTTACAGTACATAACTATTGTTAACAATTACAGATTTTGAACTTTTACATAAAATGTATTAGTAAATGTTAGTAATTGATTAATTAATAATTAATAAATGCAAAACTAAGATTTAAAAAAAATGTAAATGCTGAAGCATTGCTCATTGTTAATGTTAACAAATGAAACCTTATTGTAAAGTGTTACCAGTGAGTATAAATATAGGATTTTGTGTTTGATAACATTTTGTAATATAAACAACCACATACCCTATAAACTATTGTTTCACACAATAAATAATGAAATAGATTATAGTTATTTCTTTGTTTAGATCACAAACAGGTAGTAATATCAGTGGTGTGAAAAAGTGTTGGCCCCCTTCCTGATTTCTTATTTTTTTGCATGTTTGTCACACTTTAATGTTTCAGATCATCAAACACATTTAAATATTAGTCAAAGATAACACAAGTAAACACAACATGCAGTTTTTAAATGAAGGTTTTTATTATTAAGGGAAAACAAAATCCAAAACTACATGGGCCTGTGTGAAAAAGTGTTTGCCCCCCTGTTAAAACTGTGGTTTATCACACCTGAGTTCAATTTCTCTAGCCACACCCAGGCCTGATTACTGCCACACCTGTTCGCAATCAAGAAATCTCTTAAATAGGACAAAGTGAAGTAGACCAAAAGATCCTCAAAAGCTAGACATCATGCCGAGATCCTTAACAGATTTTAATAGTGCTCGGGGACAAGAGTAAAACAACACAGCCTATATAATAAAAGGCATTTTAAAAAAGTCATAAAAAATGATAAAGACAACATAGACGTGACCTTCATATAACAAAAAAAGAAGACACAAACGTATCTGTAGTTGTAATGTCTGTAGAAGAAACATTTTTCTGTGCACAAAAACAGTCAATGCATTTCTTTTTTGTCACTATATGTAAAAGATATTCCTCAAGGATCTCACGCTTGATGAACCAAGGATGATAAATTTCGAACCCTGTCAAACCCTGAAGACACAGAATATCTAATTTACTCTAGTAAAATTGCTTTCAAGACAAACACGTGTCCTGGACACCCAGAGTGTGCCTCATGTCCTTGAAGGCGTCCACGACAGTGACATTGCTCCTCATTGTAACGTCAGCTGAACGCTGTCTGATGAGAGTATGTGTGCGTGTTCCTAAAGGTGATCAATTGTTTTTGTCTTGTATGCTGACACCAGCATTAATGTTTTAGAGCAAATTTTCATGACCCTGACAAAAACTTTTAAAACAAATTAATATAATTGTCATTCTACGCTTGTTCCCGAATCTGTCCTACTAGAAACTAAAAGGCACAGACTGCGACCAGAAACGACCAGCTCAACTGGAATTCTGGAAGCTCATTCATTATCCTGTCCTCTTTCCTTGGTGCCGTTATCCTGACATAGTACGCTCAAACACACTCTCACCCTCAAATATTTATGCTCAAACTGTATGAATTTTAAATAAAGCGTTACTCACCGTGCATTAATCGAACACTCTTTAGCACAAACCCAAAATACTTTTGCTAACACAGTGCTGAGAGGAGCACTTAAAGTGAATGATTTTGAACCATCTTCAGTGGATACTTCTTAGCAAAGATTTTATATAAGCATTAATATGACATGGACAAAATGCTATTGTTAATTTTGCACGGATTTGATTCATATGAAAATGTATGATTAATCTGAAATGGTTCCAATTGACATGGTTGCAACTATTTTATGAGTTTTATGGTTTTTAATGAATTTGTATGATTCAATGTATATGAAAATGTGTGTAATCTGACACGGTTCCAACAAGATCTCATAAAGATCTCATAACCTGTTAGGATGACAGGTATGTCACATCACTCACCTGTAACCAGGGGTGTGAAGTGACGAATTACAAATACTCACGTTACAGTAATTAAGTAGTTTTTATCAGTAATTGTACTTTTTTGAGTAGTTTAAAAACTGCGTACTTTTACTTTTACTTGAGTACATTTTAAGTGATGAATCGGTCATTTTAGTCCGCTATTTTCCTCCGTTTGTGGTCGTTACATGCTTATTTTAATTAAATTTTTATCCATCAACATGATTGGATAGAGAGTAATAGGTCTCGTGACTTTCGTCAAATCAAATTGTGCATAGAAAACTTTAACCGCCAACTGTTTATCATGGCTGCTGGAAGCGCATTCTTCAAGCATCAATTCAGTCGCATCCTCCTCTAACTTAATATGTTAAGGTAAATTTCGGATTTCTGCTTACTAAAT
>NW_015560618.1:1290944-1307174 GCF_001515605.1 Sinocyclocheilus anshuiensis | reverse complement strand
TTTATCATGGCTGCTGGAAGTGCATTCTTCAAGCATCAATTCAGTCGCATCTTCCTCTAGCTTAATTTGTTAAGGTAAATTTCGGATTTCTGCTTACTAAATGATTTGATTTGTATATATGCTTGCCTATCTACATGGCCTGAAATTTGGTGTGAGGTTGCGGGTATTGCGTACAATGTTAACTCCCGCAAGTACCACGTTCGGTAAATTCCCACTCACCACTCACATCTGCGCTGCCTCTCTCGCGTGCGTTCTGCAGGTCACTTGGATAAGTCGTTGTTGCTTGTGGAACTTGTTGACTTTTGATGAGTTTGAGCGCGTGATGCGCGCTGTGAAAAAGTGTGTTGGAAACACAAATTGAGGACCAAATCTGCACCTTATTGATGACCCGTGGCGTTAATATACTGCATCTGTGCCAGCGCGTGATGTAATAAAACTGCAGCTCGTTAATAAACTTTTTTTTTTTTATCCATTTTATACAATCCGCCTTCAATTAATAAGTGCACTCGCGCATAAACAATTTTCAAGCTCAACACTTTTTGTTCCCTTCAGTTGTGGATGCTGCTGATTCACCGAGATCGCCGCGGCTATGACAAACAAGATAATGTGAATTACAGAATGTACAATGTTTTTAAAATGTATAAATTGCGGTGTACAGCGTTTATTATGAGGGGGTAGAATCCACAGCTCAGTACTCACTACTCAATACTCATGAGTACTTTTAAATAGGCTACTCTTTTACTCTTACTCAAGTCGTTTTTTGGACAAGTACTTTTACTCTACTCACACTACATTTTTTGGAAGGTAATGGTACTTTTACTTGAGTATATTTTTTCAGTACTCTTTCCACCACTGCCTGTAACTAATAAGAAGTTTGTGCTTGAGGATTTGTATCACTCCGCTTTTCTCTGTTTGCCCATTCTAGACAGGCTGCGTATAATAGTGGTGAGACATTTTCAGTGATTTTTCTGCAGTTTACATCATTATGCCAATAGGTGGCAACAATTGGCTGTTTTTATGAGTGAGTCAATCACTTTTCCACCATCAGTCCAAACCGTTCTTGCTGCTTAACTGTTTCATTCCGTGCTGATCCGGATATTGTTTCATTTTTGACTGCAGGGCTGATATCAGAGGTCATAATACAAGTGTGTCTCTCGTCTTGTTATTATCATAAGTGTTTACATGCCGTATGAGATGCAATTAGCTCCTATGGGAGCATCAGAGAGGTCTCGGAATTCATTTGTGTTCCGAAGATGAACGAAGGTCTTACAGGTTTGGAACGACATGAGGGTGAGTGATTAATGACAGAATGTTCGTTTATGGGTCCCTTTAAGTTTATGTTTAAAAAAAAAAAAAAAAAAACACTTTTCCATACAAATCACATTGTTCGAAATTCATATGAAATCATAAAATAGTTCTCAAAAGACTGGGTTGGAATCATTCAAAAACGCACCATAGTTCTGCTATGGCTTTCATTTTGATCTGTTTGCATTGTCAGAGAAAAAAACAGATGGAGTAACTAGCAATATTGTGTCTATAAAACTTTTTGGTTACTTACCAAGTATTGTAACTACTAGGCTACACTACAGTCAGTAATAGACCTAGAATTTGAATCAGAAGATGCGACTCACAATTATTTCGCCCACCACATATAGTCTGTGAGCACTAGGTTACAAGTGTACAATCCTAATGATGAGACCCAGCATATTAAACTACTGCATATATTCGATGCTTTATTAATAAGCTTCATGGGAGTAAATGTTCTAAGTGTACAGAGGTCAGAGGCAGAGACAAGTGTCTGACGCATATGATCAGCAGTGGATTGTGGCTGTATGTGAATGTGTGTGAACGGTGGTGAGTTGTGGGTGGAGCTGCATGAGGTGAGGCCCTTGGCTGCTGTCACAGACACATCAGAGCCCAACATCAATCAAGCCCTTTCATTAGAGGCTGTCTAGGTCTCTCAGCGCCTCCATCAGCAGATGAGTCCTCCATTATTGATCAAACCAAATACATCCAACAGCCCTGCTACCACTATATCTCCCAGCTTGGAAGTTTACAGCCGGCTCCAGAGGAGCAAGAGGGTTTCTTCCTCGAAGATGCAGAACTGACTAACATGGGTGTTATACACTGGACTAACAAATAAATTAATTAGAATACTAATCAACTCAAATAGGAAAAAGGATATAGGATTAAAAATGCCTTAAAATTTACTGTTGAAACAAGTGTCTTGTCCTATAGACTTATTGTAAATGTAAGTTCTCACAGACTGAAGGACAAGTCAGAATTATTTAATGTGTTAACTGATAGAACGTCAGAGACTTCAGAGATTAGATACAGTTTTTAAAACCATATTTTACTTCTGTAATTTAACATTTATGAGTAAAACTGAAGACTCAAAAGAAAAATCTAAGACCGGAACTGATTGTGAAATAGTGTGAGATTTTAAGACGTAAAGTCACATGAGATATAAAGTCAGAGATATAAGAAATAATCACATTGTAAAATATACTGACACATTATGAAATATAAAGTCGCTAATATGAGAAATAAAATCATTTTGAGAGACAAAAAGATCACATTGTGAGATCTAAAGTTGAAATACAAGAAATAAAGTCACATTGCAAAAAATAAAGTAACAAGAGAAATACAGTAGATATACAGTAGTCACATTATGAGATTTCAAATTGCAAATATGAGAAATAGTCACGAAAGTCATAATGTGATAATGTGAGATCATTACGTAAAGTCAGTCACAAATACGTCAAGTAACACCATATGGCGAGATATAAAGCCCACACGGTGCAATGTAAAATCACAAATACTAGGAATAAAATCGCATCACAAGATATTTAGTCACAAATATGACCAATCACATAAAGTTGCAAATGCAACAAATAAAGTAACACTGTGAGATATAAAGTTGCAAACATAATAAAGTCACATTGCAAGAGATAGTCACAATGTGAGATATAAAGTCACAAATCTGACAAATAGAGTCACATATGAAGTTGCAAATATGACAAATAAAGTCAGATTGCAAGATATAAGTCACAGAGGCTTCAATAAATACTAAATTAGAGCCTTGTGGTTTGACAGGGGTTTAAAATGTAATTATGAATGACAAGAGCCCAAAAATGAAAACTGTTGAAATGGAGTGTAATTCAATTGTATTTGTTTTTCGAAGGCAAAGTTCATCACTGCTGAACAGTTCTTCAGGTCTAAGTGCTATGCACAAGTTTTGACCTTCCATTGCTATTCAGATATTCAGAACAGAATAATAGCTTACTGCATACTGCACAGTATGCACTGCAACTGCTGATATTTTTTAATAGTGTAGAGTGGAAAGTTTAGGATGGCATGCTTCGGTCTTCAAAAGGGTTAGAGTTATGCAGGCAGACAGGAATAATGCCTTTAACTGACTTCATTGTCAGTGAATTTCAGCTCTCTCAGTGTGTCTGCCTTTGATCGTATAGTAGTATGTGATACAGCACACATTATGCAATGGCATACATTTCATCCAGCAGTATGCTATGCTGTTTTCACATGACTTCAGTGCCGTCCAGTTATCATCTAAGAAATAAATTTCATGGTTGATATTTTTTTCAGATTCATTTGTCACACTGGAAATGAAAAGTCGAAATGTTGTCTTTGGTTGTATACTTGACCTTTTGGAACATGTGGGGTAAAAAGGTACAAAGCTGTCACTGGGGCAGTACCTTTTCAAAAGCTACACTTTTGTACCTTTTTACCCCTAGAGACTGCATATTAGATACATATTGCTACCTAAAATGAATAATGTACCTAAACGGTACATATTTATACCTTTTGAAAGGGCACCGTCACAGTGACAACATTTGTAACTTTTTCTGAGAGTGTATGCATGCAGAAATTTTGCATACTATGCAACACACACACACACACACACACACACACACACACACACACGAATAAAAATGCAGAGTGCTATAATGAACAGAGTACAGCATTCTAGAAGTAAAAGGTGAATTTTGTGGGGTCCTTCTCATTTTTTCATTCAAAACAGTGTTGTCATTTATTGCAACTCTTATTGCAAATTTAAAAAAAAAAATAAAAAAAAAAAAGTCTAGACATAAACAAATTTCCTTCTCTGAAATGACTCGGGATAAGACTAAGGGCTTCTTTCGATCATCATTTCGAATGTTTCCTTCTGAGGTAAAGCAAACAGCTTTCTTAAGGACTGTAAATGAGGTGTTGTTGCTGAGCAACATGAAAACTTGAATAACAAGAAAGCAAAGGTGAAAAAAGTTAGTGTTATTCATTATCTAAGTCCAAGAAGGCATAATGAGGAGTTGAGGAGCACTTTGTGAATAAAGAAGAACATAGGTGCTAAATGAAACCATGAAAGTTGTTTAGAATAATCTGAATAATTGTACTGTTTTATTTATTGTGAACTGCATTTTACAATGAGAAATGTTTGAATATAATATGCATTACCTTTATACCTGTAAGCAATGATAATTTTATAACACATTTGTAAGCATGACTGCAAACACTAAAAGCAGATGTTGATATATATAACACTTTATTCTACTATCTATTATAATGAAACAAACAAAAACAATTGGAGCAAAATCAAGGCGTTAACATTTTGCTTGTTACAAGTTTGTTTATATTGTCTTTAAAAAAAATAAATAAAAAAAAAAAGAATAAAGTTCTCTTTAATAGTTTGTAGTTAATTTTTTGGCAAAGTATTTAGAGCAGATACACTCTTAAAAATAAAGGTGCTTCACAATGCCATAGAAGAATAAAAAAAATAAATAAAAAAAAAAAGAATAAAGTTCTCTTTAATAGTTTGTAGTTAATTTTTTGGCAAAGTATTTAGAGCAGATACACTCTTAAAAATAAAGGTGCTTCACAATGCCATAGCAGAACCTTATTGTCTAAATGGTTCCATAAAGAACCTTTAACATCTGAAGAACCTTTCTGTTTCACAAAAGATTCTTTGTGGCGAAAGAAGGTTCTTCAGATTATAAAAAGGTGAGAAAGAGATGGTTCTTTAAAGAAACTTTGACTGAATGGTTCTTTGTGGAACCACAAATGGTTCTTCTATGGCATGCTGTGAAGAACCTTTTGAAGCACCTTTATTTTTAAGAGTGTACTTTGTTGATACCGAGAGCATCTCAACATTATTGTAAAGGGAATTGCTGTCACCTAGTGGTGGCTCAAGAACAGTAGTGAAGGAATATACTCTATAATGTAATGTACATAGCAATATGTATAATATAACGTGTCCATAATATTTAGCTGAGTGATCCACATTTGAATCCATGGTTAACATGTTGAGAGTTGAGGAGGAGTTCAAAAAAAAAAAAATCTAAATTCAACCTGAAATACTAATTGAAAAACAATGATTAGATGTCAATGACAATGATGTGTTGACAAATCATGTTGTGGACTTTTTAAAATATCCATATGCCATATTAGTGTACTTACATGACATCCGGAAAATAAAGTTATTTATTGTGTTCAAAGAACATGAAGTCCTACAAGAGAAGAATAACAGCAGATTATTCACTATGCTGAAAAACGCAAAGCTTATAGAGCAAGATTAAACCGATACAAACTGGTCCAACCAGTAATATGTTGACGTATAATAACTTGTTGCTTACTATGAGAAAACATGCTCCGAAAAGAGCAGCTTTGATCTTCACGTCCAGATCCATAGGAAAGGAGATTCCAAAATTGTCTGCATCAGTGAAAGCTTCTCACCAGACCTGTCCATTGTTTAGAGATTCTGCCCACCTTTGTTGATTCGTCCACGGACAAAACCTGTTTAGATGCAAAAAAATAACTATTTATCATCATGCAAAATGTTTAGTGGTATGTAAAAGGATCACATGGTTTTATACTTTTATGACTAAGATTAAAGACCAAGTCAAATTATCAAACTATCATCAATATTTCTGCCTTGTATGTTTCATACATCAAAGTTCACATCAGCGCAACATCTGCATGAACAGAGCGGCCCCACAATCTTCAGAACTGCTTCTTTCTCCTCATTCAGTATGGTATACTTGGGAAGGAAAGGATGCCAATTCTGGATCACATATCCAATCGGGTTGCCCGGTGGAGACTGGATTTCGAGCTAAGAGGAAGACAGTAAAAAAAAGACAGTGATTTGAGTTTAGGCATAATTATTCTTGAAATTATATCATCAATATTTCTGCCTTGTATGTTTCATACATCAAAGTTCACATCAGCGCAACATCTGCATGAACAGAGCGGCCCCACAATCTTCAGAACTGCTTCTTTCTCCTCATTCAGTATGGTATACTTGGGAAGGAAAGGATGCCAATTCTGGATCACATATCCAATCGGGTTGCCCGGTGGAGACTGGATTTCGAGCTAAGAGGAAGACAGTAAAAAAAGGACACAGTGATTTGAGTTTAGGCATAATTATTCTTGAAATTAATGCAGATCTGTATAATTATTCACAGGTTATAGGTTGCATTTAAGCTGTTAATTCAATCACAAGCATGACCAATGGTGGTGGCTTTGCTGAGTACCCATCATGCAACACATCATTCGCAACAGTACATTGGTGACGTTGATTTGAAAGCCTGACATGCATAGGCTGGGTGTTCATTTAGCAATGGTCTAAAATATTAATAGGGTCAACAACATCTAAGAGTGTCCATGAGTGCCCAAAAATGTGAGTGTTGAATCATGAATTATTAATATTATCATAAAATCAAGATATTACATTTTACAAGTCGCACCACATGACATTTTACAACCTCAACTAACCTTGCGTTTTCATGAAAAGGTCAAATTATCTGATATTTTAGGAGACTTATAGACCTTGACACACAGTCATTAAATACTTAAATACTAAATTTACGAGTTTTATTTTCAGTAACTTCATTCTTGTAATAAGGCTTTCTTTCTTCAATTGTATCACTGATATATTGTATCACTTTTTTTATGCATGCTAAAAATTAATTTAAATTTCATTCATAAATTAAAACCATGATCATCATATTCGAGTCAATATACAATCTGGGTATTGCTTCAAAGAAATTAATAATTACAATAATTTAATGCAAATTTAAGATCCAATAAGAGAATTTCTTCAAAAACATTAAAAAAAATCTTACCAATCCGAAACTTTTGTACAGTAGTTTACGTATGGATTGTATTCAAAGCATTTTTTTTTTCTACACAAACAGCACAATGATAATAGCTCATGAATCTACAATCTAGTTTGAATCTACAATCTTTCATCAACCAGCTTATATCTTTTAACAATGATAACAAATCAAAGACTTTGAAACCTGAATAAAAGTGAGTTACGACAGAATGTAACTTCATGAACCAAAATCTGTATTACCTCTTGCAGGCAACAGGGACAACAGCAGCTTCCACACTTCAAAGGACGAGTGAGTGTCATCACTTCCTGTCCCACGTTATCCTGAACATGGAGGACGAATGAACGCAGCGGTCCACAGAACTGTCTATTACAGCAGTCGTTTTCCTCAGCCACAAAGAACACCTGTTGCCCCATACTGTTCTTCACTATGTACTTATTATTGGTCTCCCAGCCCAATATAACTGTGATACGACAAAATAAAACAAATATAAAATTAAGATCCATGCTTTTTGTTAAGTTGTGTGCACTGCATTAACTGACCCATCAGTAAGCCCCACCTTGGTTACTGGTTTCAATCCTGCCTTGCAACTGCCTGGCAACTGTTGCCAACTACCATATTAACAGACAGGCCCTTGCGGTTTTCTAACTCTATGGAATTGTGCTTGGGTGGTTTAATACTACAGATTACAGAAGTTACACAAAAACAAGGTAAAATATTGGGGCCGAACAAAAAGTATCCAGAGAGAATACATACAGAATTTTCAAACTATAAATAATAATTTAATTAACCTAATTGTGTCATTTTGTCATTTTTGACCAACATTTTTTAGAACTGTTTACTTCATCTGAATTGTACAAACTTGCTAAAGGTTTTGGCACTTATGAAATTCATGGACATGATTCAAAAAGGTTAAAAAAAAAACAGTATGTTCATGGTCCGCATTAGAAATGAATGGGAAGTTAATTTAATCTAGTGGAAACATTTGGTACTGCACCCAAACAAAATCTTCCCGAAAGATCTTATTTGAAATATCAGCCTCAAATATGGAACACAACTTTAGATTTACGGCTTTGATTTCACAGTTTTAGAGTAAAACATGTTTCGTAAAATCTCATATCAAATTAAAAAAAAATTAATAAAATAAATAGTATTTTGTGCAATTTCATAATAAAACTGTTTTAATTCTGTAACTTTTTCCAGCAATAATCTGCGAAGTGTCTTCTTTAAAAAGAGACCCAACTTAAGTCTGTGCTCCGAAGTATTTAAGATTTACCAACAGTTTAATTTGGAAATTTCATTTTCAAGTCTATACTCAAAGTGGTAAACAGGTAATAAATGGACCATAACTATTCTATTACATATACATTGACCAAAAAAAATCCCTTAAAAATGTAATATTACAAATAGTTAGTTAGTTAGTTAGTTAGTTAGTTAGTTAGTTAGTTAGTTAGTTAGTTAGTTAGTTAGTTAGTTAGTTAGTTAGTTAGTTAGCCTCAATTAAGGTCAGTGTTCATGATTCAACAATAAGAAAGAGACTGGGCAAAAACGGCATCCATGGGAGAGTTCCAAGGCAAAAGCCACTGCTGACCAAAAAGAACACAAAGGCTCGTCTCTCATTTGCCAAAAAATATCTTGATTATCCCCAAGACTTTTGGGCAAATATTCTGTGGACTGATGAGACAAAAGTTGAACTTTTTGGAAGGTGTGTGTCCCGTTACATCTGGCGTAAAACCAACACAGCATTTCATAAAAAGAACATCATACCAACAGTCAAACATGGTGTGATGATCTGGGGCTGCTTTGCAGCTTCAGGACCTGGACAACTTGTCATAATTGACGGAACCATGAATTCTGCACTATCAGAAAATCCTGAAGGAGACTGTCCAGCCATCAGTTTGTGACCTCAAGCTCACTTGGGTTATGTAGCAGGACAATGATCCCAAACACACCAGCAAGTCCACCTCTGAATGGCTCAAGAAAAACTAAATTAAGGTTTTGGAGTGGCCAAATCAAAGTCCGGACTTAAATCCAATTGAGATGCTTAAACAGTCCATTCATGCTCGAAAACCCTCCAATGTGGCTGAATTAAAACAATTCTGCAAAGAAGAGTGGGCCAAAATTCCTCCACAGCGATGTGAAAGACTCATTGCCAGTTATCGCAAACACTTGCTGCAAAGCGTGGCACAACCAGTTATTAGATTTAGGGGGCAATTACTTTTTCACGTAGGGCCAGGCAGGTTTGGACAGCTTTTTTCCCTTAATAAAATAAATCATCATTTAAAAACTGCATTTTGTATTTACTTGCATTATCTTTGTGTAATATTAATTTGTTTGATGATCTGAATCTTTTAAGTGTGACAAATATGCAAAAAAATTAAAACAGGAAGGGGGCAAAAACCTTTTCACAGCACATACACACACATATATACACATATACATATATATATAAAGAATTAAATGTCGGATAAAAACTTAATTCCAGCCCACATAAAAATAATAATAATTGCATTTTTACTATATAAGTGTATGCATTTTACTGAAAATCACATTGTCCAGTTTATTCCTACGGGATGCTGTGTAAAGCTTGTGTGATCAAGCAAAAGTAACCAAGGGGGTCAGTTGATTTCTGTTATGTTACGATAATAGTCATTTAATCTCAACATATGCAAAATATTCATAATATCGGTGAAGAAAAAACGAACAAACATCACAACATTACCTTCTGCCAGCTCAACTTTCTGCTGTACAAGAAGTTGATCGATCTGTGTTGGAAAAAGGAAATAAAATGTTAAAAACCCTCTTTAGGACTTTGGATGGCATGATAATCGTGTTTAAAGTGTTTCCAGTTTTTCACATTCTTCCAAGTGGAACATTTGTTGTGGCATTTCAAAGCCCAGAAATGCAACGCAAGCCGAGTCACCATTTCCTGAGAAGATACGGTCTCATCTGTTACGAACAGCGAGTTAAATCCCTACTCAAAGAGAAATAAATTGGTCCATAACAGTTAACAGGGATCCATCTAGGAAAGATTCCTGGGGTCCCCGCTCTCATTCTTTAAATTTGTCAACCACAAAACACTTAAAGTGCAAATAAAAGTAAGTTTATTAACAAAAGAAATAAAGGAGCATCATAAACTTAGGGAGAGGCAATTTGCCAAAGTAAATTACAATAAACAAACTACTACTAAACAAACTAACCTAGAAATCAGATAACAAATAAAATAGGAGAAGCTGTAATCACCACAGGGAATTTACTTTCACCTCTGTCTTTAAAAACTCTTTTCTCGCTGCTGAGTGATGTTTATGACTATCTAAAAAGCTGTTTTTCCCCTTCTTTTTCATTGCACAGGATGTTGTGATGTGACAGCAATCATTAATGTCTCGCGGCAACCGTAGCCTTTTGTAGGGCTTAGCGATCCCCCTGGCTCTAACCTATCTCCCTGGAAACCAACCCAGCACTGCTTTTGACGTCAACACAACTTGTGTGTTTTCAACCAGGTTAAAACTTTGAAGTTGGCATCTTTTTGATCCATCTGCCACAAACGTACAGCTGAAAGGGCTTCCCACTTCTCTGTGTCGCTCCTCATGCTGTTGGATACCTGCTCTAAGCACCTAGTTGGTCCTTGAACTAGAACATGTTGTTCCCTGAGAAATGCTGAGATTTTTGTATAGTGCTCTCTGGAGTACTTTTACATGTTATTGCTCATTCATTCAGCAGTGCTTACAGTAAAATAAAACTCTCCCCAGAGAATTAGTCCTCAAAATAAAATGCTACATTATGGATGTTTTTATTTTTTTTCATATATTATATTAGCAGCATAACGGTTTGAGTGACAAGTTTAATTTAAAAATGTGAATGTCGAGATGTTTAGTATTGATTTGTCTACAGTTTAGTCTTTTGTTGTTTAGGATGTTTTAAAATTATGGTCAATTTGATTAATTAAAAAAAGTAAATAAAGCTATTTTAAAACATTTAAAATATATATAATTTAAATAAATAGGACTTATATTTCAAGAAAAAAAAGTGTTGTATTAAAGTTATTTCATTATATTTAAAAATCCCATAATTTGTATTATTTTATATTAATTCTCCTACATGTTATATTAGCAGTAAAAGTTTAATGTTGAAATTTCTAGTATTTGATTTGTTACCATTTTTCTTTAATGTCAGCAGCACTTAAACAGCATAAACTCCATGAGTTCTTGCTGTAAAATCCAGCATGATTTGAGTTGTTCCAAAGAGCATCCTGAGCTTCAATGGAAGAACGAACATCTGACTTTTTGTTCACATGCTCACAAGTTTGCTTACATTTGACCCTCTCTATACTCTTTGATGATGAAATTCTCATTATTAGTTTCAGAAGTTTGTCTGTTGAGGAGGACGTCTGTGAGACATGCTGAAGTTGTGTCAGCAGTATTTTTTTAAAACATTGTTACGAACAGCGAGTTAAATCCCTACTCAAAGAGAAATAAATTGGTCCATAACAGTTAACAGGGATCCATCTAGGAAAGATCCCTGGGGTCCCCGCTCTCATTCTTTAAATTTGTCAACCACAAAACACTTATTTAAGTGCAAATTAAAGTAAGTTTATTAACAAAAGAAACAAAGGAGCATCATAAACTTCGGGAGGGGCAGTTTGCCAAAGTAAATTACAATAAACAAACTACTACTAAACAAACTAACCTAGAAATCAGATAACAAATAAAATACAAGTTCTTACCTCCCTACTAACATAGACAGGAGAAAACAAACAAAACAAACAGGCAACCACCTCCCTACCAAGCTCCACTTAAACAAGGTGCAGGAAGTAAGCAACCCAACGTAACAGACATAAAATACAACTAAACAGTTACTTAATTCAGTGGTTAACAACAAATCCTTTCACCAACACACGTCACACAGCGGGTACAACAGTAGCCACCAAGAGAGCGGGGAGCCAACGATTCCTTCCACCGGATGGCTTAAGTACTGCGGCAATCCTTCCTGTCTCCAACCAGTTCAGTCCTCCTAATCAGCTCCACCTGTAATCAATTAGAGCGAAAGAGGGCGAGACAAAGAAACACACGGAAAGACCTATACACGCGCACACGAACGAATGATATGCCATTTCCCTAGCAACACACGAATCCATTCGTAACAATATCCAGCAGTAAAGCTCTACCTGGGTCAGGTACTCCAGTCCTGGTGGGCAGCCAGCGGGTCTTTGTGGAACTGGCATCACAGGCACTTGACCTTTCAAAAGGAGCAAAATGACGTGTTAAGCAGGAGGATCTAGAAAATTGAGGATTATGAAAATTCCAAATTTCCTTAGATTTCCTTACCTTGGCCTGGTATGGCTGGTCCCTGGTTAAAAGGAGGGGCAGGATTAATTGCATTTTTCTGTGGTTGGATGTCAATTGGGTAACCTGGTTTAAAGAATATCGAAGAACATCAATTGACATTGTTCTCACTGTCATGTCAAAGCCAGGGTGTTTCTTTGAGTTACATACTGTATAACAGCAATTTAACAGAGTGCTGTCAGGATCAGGTTGTTGATGATAAGGTTTTGATATGGAGACAGATCAGCCTCAAAAATAACACATTTACAAAACAAAATTCATAAATGCACAGCACAATTTACATTTACAAAATCCGATTCGTAAATTCAAAACACAATTCATAAATACACAAGTAAAAGCATAAATATTTCCCCAAATGCTCACACAAATGCATCTTACCTAAATACATTTAAAATGTTTACACAAATATGTATATATCAAGTTCTTGAATTAATTTTCATCACACATTTATGAATGATGTTACATGTATTTATGGATCGTTGAATCTGCATTTGCAAATCGTCACATGTGCGTGGACTGCTTTGAATTTGTGTGCGGTATTTTTAAGACCTTCCTGGCAGGTTAAGATTCATAAATATCTTTTTTTGGAGGATGTTCCGTTCAGCCAATCGCGGTGAGCTTTTAATCCACCAATCAAAACACTCTTTACTGAACAGACTCAAGAAGCTCAACGCTGCGTTTGTACTGTGCAGTGTTCCATGATTGGGTCCTTGATGTAAAGACATTTTAATGGGCAGTGTTGGGCAAGTTACTCTGAAAATGTAATTAAATTACTGATTACGGATTACTCATTTTAAAGGTAATAATGTTACTGTTCCGATTACTTTATTTCAAAAGTAATTAGTAATTAGTTACATTACTAGTTACTGTTACTTTTTTCTCCATTACATTTATGAAATCCCAGCATACACGCTCCCGATAAGTATTCGTTATTAAAGCATTCACAGAATACTGTTATTTTAACTAAAGCAAGCGGCTTCTGCGTGCATGGTTTGGTATTATAATGACCCGGCAGTGAGCGCTAGCAGCCAGGTGCATTATGGGTATTTGTTTAGAGTTGATTTATGTGTTAATTAAGCAAGATGGTTGAGTTTTTGCGTTAGCAATGTTATTTGTGTTTATGTTCAAGTTAGTTCGGGTGGGTTTGGTTCATTTACTGCCTTGTTATAAAAAGTGTGGCTGTCACCGTCATGGAGAGAGATGTGTACGGGAGGGACTTGGCGATATGGCCTTGCCTGTGTAAGTTCTTATTCTGTGTTTAGAATAAAAGGAGAAAGATGACAGTACTGCCTCCTGCTGGTTTGTTCTGTCTGTACTTCTGCTCACGGAGACACTCAGGGTCGTGCGGTGTATGGGACGCGAGTGTTCGCACTTTCCACTAACCAAATTAAAAGTCTCAACGTGTAGATGCTAGCACACTGCTAGCAATTAGCTTAGCAGAAGTTTAGTAGCCTAGCTTAGCTCCGGTTAGCCCCACGTTCTATAGAACAACTGTGCGTTGTTACAATATAATAAATAAAAAGAAAACAGAACAGAAAAAGAATAGAGCAAGCTATAGTGTTAGAGGCCTTTTTTGCTTTTGTTAATCAGAAGTCAGAAAGTCAGAATTATAATTGTATAATAAATAAAAAGAAAAATAGATAGAATGCAAAAAGAAAAGAGATGCAAGTGTTAGTTTTTTTTTTAAAGAAAACAAGCAGTTAATAAATAAATAGAGTGCAAGTCTAAAAGGGGCAAGTTTTTTTAATAAAGAATAGAATTAGAATAGAGTGCTAGAGTTAGAGGGTCAAATAAAGATGGAAGTGTCAGGATCATGGACCTGTTTTGTTGTGTTTTGCCCCTGTCTTTGTTCCTGGTTTTCCTTATATTGTCTTTTTCCTGTCCTCGTTTAGTTTAATTATGATTCCTGGCACCGAGCGGTTCAACCGCACCCTGGCCACCCAACTTGCCATCTTGACCAGTCAGCACCAGAGAGACTGGGACCAGCATCTGCCCCTGGTCCTGTGGGCGTATAGAACAGCAGTGCAAGAGTCGAGACCGGCGGAGCCGGCGGAGCTGATGTTTGGGAGGGAGCTCCGAACACCGGTGGATTTGGTGTTCGGGTCCCCGGAGATTGCGGAGATTGCTGGTGGCCCAGAACTGGACTACTTCCGGCGATTGAAGGAGCGTCTGAGCACGGTCCATCAACTGGCCAGGGAGGCTTTAGAGGACGCTGGAGCCCGCCAGAAGTGAGCGTACGATGCCCGGGCCCACGTGCAAGAGGCGAGCCAGTGCACACCGGCGGCGCTGATGTTTGGGAGGGAGCTCCGCACATCGCACACGCCAGAAGCGGGCGTACGATGCCCGGGCCCACGGGCCTACCCAGGGGACAGGGGACAGAGTGTGGGGGTTCTGCCCCCAGAGGAAGCGGGGGTTGTCACCCAAACTGACTGGCAGGGCCCAGGGACCCGGGGAGATTCTGGACCAAATTTCGGAGGGGGTTTTCCGGGTCCGAATGCCTGGACGGGTAGACGGGTGGTACTTCATAAGGATCAGTTGGCACCGTACCACCCACTGGCCCCAGAACAAAAGACTGGTGGAAGCCAGGCCGGCTCCCCACCATCCACTCCCAGCGCCAAGACGGACAATGACGGACTGAGGGCTGAGCCTTTTGTTATGGGAGAATAGGGTTGTGGGGACACTAACCCTCTTGGTGGGGGGTAATGTAATGACCCGGCAGTGAGCGCTAGCAGCTAGGTGCATTATGGGTATTTGTTTAGAGTTGATTTATGTGTTAATTAAGCAAGATGGTTGGGTTTTTGCATTAGCAATGTTATTTGTGTTTATGTTCAAGTTAGTTCCGGTGGGTTTGGTTCATTTACTGCCTTGTTATAAAAAGTGTGGCTGTCACCGTCATGGAGAGAGATGTGTAGGGGAGGCACTTGGCGATATGACCTTGCCTATGAATGTTTTAATTCTGTATTTAGATTAAAAGGAGAAAGATGGCGGTACTGGCTCCTGCTGGTTTGTTCGGTCTGTTCACAGAGACACTCAAGGTCTTGCGGTGTATGGGACGCGAATGTTCGCTCTCTCCACTAACCAAATTAAAAGTGTCGACGTGTAGATAGATATAGTATACTCTATAATTACTATTTTGAAAATTAAACGCATTAAATTACTCCGTTACTAAAAAAGTAATCAAATGACAGTAACGCGTTACTAAGTAATGCGTTACTGGCCAACCCTGTTAATGTGTATTCTTTTTTTAGCACCTGATTACAATTTCTACAAAATCATTTTTGAGACCTTCCTGGCAGGTTAAGATTCATAAATATCTTTTTTTGGAGGATGTTCCGTTCAGCCAATCGCGGTGAGCTTTTAATCCACCAATCAAAACACTCTTTACTGAACAGACTCAAGAAGCTCAACGCTGCGCTTGTACTGTGCAGTGTTCCATGATCGGGTCCTTGATGTAAAGACATTTTAGTGGGTACTCTTTTTTTTAGCACCTGATTACAATTTCTACAAAATCACATTATGATTTATATCGTTCGCACAAAATACAGCTACCCGGTTAGCCTGCTGTCTTATACACCAAAGTTGCACATACCCTGTTTATTCAGATCAATCTGTAATGTTATCAAATAAGTGTTAAATGTCCAGATATTTCATTTAATAACAACAATTATGTAATGTGTTCTGTTGTTATTAGTAGTAGTAGGCTATCACATTCGCAATAACTTTTGATCAGGCATTAAAAACAGCTACCACCACCTAATGGA
>NW_015560618.1:1283451-1290290 GCF_001515605.1 Sinocyclocheilus anshuiensis | reverse complement strand
GCAATGTAACGCGGCAGTAACGTATAGAGACCTCGGCTTGTAACTATACTCTAATTACTATTTTGAAAATTATAACGCTTTCAATTACTCCGTTACTAAAAAAGTAATCAAATGACAGTAACGCGTTACTAAGTAATGCGTTACTGGCCAACCCTGTTAATGTGTATTCTTTTTTTAGCACCTGATTACAATTTCTACAAAATCATTTTTGAGACCTTCCTGGCAGGTTAAGATTCATAAATTGTGCTGTTTGCAGTGTTACAAAGTTGTTAGTCCATGCCAGCTTTCTTATATTATAACTGGTGTTTGTAGGAACACTTTAGTAATCACAGGATGAATGGGCGATAAACAATCAGTAAAACAACGATTTCGATGCTAAACTATTGCATAATTTTAAATACGATTTGTAGTCAGTGGGTTCTAAAGTTACCATTGCGACCAGCTATAATCATAAGAAAATGCCATCAGATAAAAAAACGACTTTACTCACTCGTTAAGTGTGGTTTTCATCCTCCATGCTAAATCTCTTCGCTGTGTGTGTTCGAAATCTCCCTTAGGTGGTGATAGCTGTTTTTAATGCCTGACCAAAAGTTACTGCGAACCTGATACTACTACCACTACTTTTTGTAGAAATTGTAATCAGGTGCTAAAAAAAAGAGTACCCACTACAATGTCTTTACATCAAGGACCCGATCATGGAACACTGCACAGTACAACCGCAGCGTTGAGCTACTTGAGTCTGTTCAGTAAAGAGTGTTTTGACTGGTGGATTAAAAGCTCACCGCGATTGGCTGAACGGAACATCCTCCAAAAAAAGATATTTATGAATCTTAACCGGCCAGGAAGGTCTCAAAAATACCACACACAAATTCAAAGCAGTCCACGCATGTGTGATGATTGATCTGAATAAACAGGGTATGTGCAACTTTGGTGTATAAGACAGCAGGCTAACCGGGTAGCTGTATTTTGTGTGAACGATATAAATCATAATGTGATTTTGTAGAAATTGTAATCAGGTGCTAAAAAAAGAGTATCCATTAAAATGTCTTTACATCAAGGACTCGATCATGGAACAATGCACAGTACAAGCACAGCGTTGAGCTTCTTGAGTCTGTTCAGTAAGGAGCGTTTTGATTGGTGGATTAAAAGCTCACCACGATTGGCTGAACGGAGCATCCTCCAAAAAAATATATTTATGAATCTTAACCTGCCAGGAAGGTCTCAAATATACCACACACAAATTCAAAGCAGTCCACACATGTGTGATGATTTGCAAATGCAGATTCAACGATCCATAAATACATGTAACATCATTCATAAATGTGTGATGAAAATTAATTCAAGAACTTGATATATACATATTTGTGTAAACATTTTAAATGTATTTAGGTAAGATGCATTTGTGTGAGCATTTGGGGAAATATTTATGCTTTTACTTGTGTATTTATGAATTGTGTTTTGAATTTACGAATTGTAAATGTAAACTGTGCTGTGCATTTATGAATTTTGTTTTGCAAATGTGTTATTTTTGAGGCCGATCTGGCTCCATATTTTGACACACTCACCATTATTTGTTGTCATGGTGGAAGGCTGCAAATTACACTCTGCAAACATGCAAACCAGAAAAGCAAGTTAAGCAAATATTTTCCTGTATGTTTTTTCCATGGTTTGTAGGGAATGGAATTTCAGCAGTCCAAGATTTTCCTAGCCAGTGAATCCTCAAAAAAAAAAAACCCCGGATGGAATTAATACACAATATTCAGGTTGGAAACACCTGGGAATTGACCGGGAAATAACCGGGAAGTTGGACTGCAGGTACAGAATGCAAACCACATATAGTCTTCCTAAACACATTTTAGGATAATCCACTCGAATACAAGAGGTTTGTAACATTAGTTATTATACCATGTTTATAATTGTAATAACTGATATAAACTGCAGCATTTTGTACTTAAAGTAACCAGTACACCATAATGCATTCATAACAAAAATACACAGAAAAAAAGTGAATTCATACTTTTATATTAATTTAACATATTTTGAAGACATTTAAAGAGACCAAATATTACCAAACCAACAATCAGTCAGTTATTTAGATAATTAATAACTGGATTACTCAGTGAGCCACATCATTATATACATTACATCATACAATAACACAAAGTGTTAATGATGACCAAACAACATACAAATAATATATTATTATTTACTACTTTCCATTGTTAGGCTGTCAGTATTCAGACTAAATACAGTTTTAGTGAAGAAATAGCATGCATAAATTAATAACTATGACATAATAACATGATAATTCTATGAATCCAGAGGGTTAGAAACTATACTGTAACGTAAACATGCAAAGGATATATTTTTAGCTGATTCTATGCTACTTCGTTTATGTTTAACTTAATCCGACGTATTCGGTCTTAGTTTTGACGTTACAGGTTAACTGACTAAACGTTTTTACAGTGTAGCCTATGCTGCATTAAGTGCCAACAACTCACCTGTTACTTGTTCAAAGTGAAGTGCTGTGGATACTGATGCCGTAGATCTGTTTTAGTCTTTTACTTAGATTTAATTGACTAAATTCCGCTCGGAGAGAGGCCGGTTCTTTTTTTATATATTATTATTATTGTTTTAGTGGGCGACAGTAACACAGAGCTGTTTTCTCTTCGCTCTGTATCCGCCTCATACACAATACATACGTTTCCTTCCCAGGAAACAATCTGCTTCTGCTCACGAACACACCCCTTACAAAAAAACGAAAGAGACTGAACGGGAGTGAGTGGGGGGGTCTTATTATTGTGATTATTTTTTTTCTGTGAAGACCGATGGTTCGGTAGGTTACGTCGAATGACTCGTCTGGCTTTTAGACGGAAGTGTCTCCATGGATTTAGACAGTTATGTAGCGAGGCTACGTGTATGGAAATTGTCAACATTTATGCCAACGTTTTCGAAACCGACTACGTTTTTCTTTCAGGTGTATTTAAAGCTTCTGCTTCTGCTTCTGCTTTTTCAGAAACCTTTTCAATACATTTCTTAGCTTTTTTACTATTCGATGTTTCACTTACCCTTTTTTTTTCATGTTTAGAAATGAGATGAGCCTTGACATGCAATCTCACAATCCACCCATAATTAAGAGGAAAGAGCTTATTAAAACAACACACAGTGGAACAGAAAGTTGAGGCAAATGTATATACTTTAAAAAGGCAGAAATGAATGGCCTTTTGCCCCTTAAGTATTGTCTTGTATTTACATAAAACTCTTTATTTTCAAAAGGTTTAATCATTTAAACATATTTATCTCTAACAGTTATCACACACACACACACACAGACACACACAATCAAGATAGCCATCAAGAAAACCATAGTGGTTTACCAGAGGCAAATGGTCCTGGTTCCTCACATCAGGAACGACTGCACAATCTGGTTCAGTATCTCTTTACAACTGGTTCTCTAAGAGTTTTATTATCATAGAAAGTATTACTTCTTATCATAACATGGTATCAATCATAAACAAGTACCAAAAAGATCAATATGTGTAGTCCTGAAGTCTTGCTTCTTGTTTCAAGTACCCTAAAAACAAATGTTAGTCAACATATATATATATAACATTTGTGTGTCTTTTTTTATTGCTGAAGTGTGTTGAAATTTCTTCTTCTGTATTCTACTGTACAGATGTAAATTTACTTTCCCTTCAGCCTGAGGCTTATTCATTTCACTTTTGGTGTGAAAAGGCTTTATATTTGCCAAAAATATAACTTTTTTATTTTAAAAATAAACAAGCAAGCCCTGTCCAGATTTAAAAAGCAACGCAAAAGTTAAGTAATGCATTACTTTCCATAAAAAGTAACTAAGTAACGTAATTAGTTACTTTTTTATGGAGTAAAGCAATATTGTAATGCATTACTTTTAAAAGTAACTTTTCCCAACACTGTATATATATACACACACATTTACATTCATAGCCGGAATATGATGTCTAAACGTTATTTATTTTCAGTCAAAAGTATAAACACAAAGGTGAAGTTATTCATTTATGACAAACATGTTAGTTTATGACAAAAAGCCACAAATGCATCAAATTACATTCACAGAAACTCAATAACAAACACAAACTTGCAATGTAACATCATACATACTTTTGCACTCTAATCCAGTTTGTGATTCAAACACAGATCAGCACTTTCACACAAATTCACATGTAGTATCTTTTGTGATACATCTGTTGCAAAGCTAACTTGTGCCCTTGTAGGTTTAAGAAAGACTGGGGGTCGAGCAGAAGGGAATGTGCGACTTAAAATAGCACACTGATAAAGTGAGACCTTCAGAAATGCACAGGACACACAATAATGTCATGAACTACTAGTAAATCTAAAAACAGAATGGCACATTTTATCTTGAATTCTTTAAATGTGTCATCCTGCTTTTTTGATTCATGGTCATTGTGAATCCTTAAATCAACATTTTATGGATTAGTTAAACATTGACATGCTCTAGATGGCTGACATGCTATATTTACAGCAGGTTTATGATAACACACCTTTCTTTATTTGAAAAAAAAAATAAAGAGGGGAGTGACAAGAAGAAATGTGTATGAAAAAGTTTGTACTTCTGTTATAAAACTGGAAGAATTGTTAGTTAGGTGAGATAAGTGGATGTTTTACACTGTGCTGTAATGAAAAAAAATATGTCTATGACCCACTCAATCTTTAGTTATGATACTTAGAAGTTTAAAGAGAAAATTGTACAGCATCTGTATTTAAAAAAAAAAAAAACACAATTGAATTAAATGTGGAACAATGCTCCAGGATGGTTTCACTCTTGTTTTTGAGTGTGCTCAAAATACATGAAATCCTGTATATTCAAAATGGGAAAAAAAAGACAAATTTGGAATTATGTAAATTATATTCAGTTAGAGCCTAAATAAGATTTTAAGCATACATTTGTTTCATTGCACCATGATTGATTTATTATTAGAACTAAATACATGGAAATATTCTTAGAAATTTAATAGAACATCTAATAAATAATGTAAAAAAAAATTTATTAATGAAGAGTACCTATTACTTACCATAAGAAAGCAGGCTCCTAATATAACTGCTTTTATTTTCACATCCAAATCCATTGGAAATTGTAAGCCAAAGTTGTCTGCATCAGTTAATGCTTCTGCTTCAAATCCTGTCCACTGTTTACTAATTCGACCAATCACTGAGGACTCATCCAGTGACATCACCTGGCATCAAATAAGCATGTGACTGTTAGATTGATGATCATTTAGACACATTAAATGGTGTAGAATGAAATTTATAAATCAGTTAAAACTTCATTCTGCAAGCACAAAATATGACATTAACAAAATAATCTCATTCACAGCAAAATAGTTGTTTTTATCTAATAGTATACATTTTTATACAATATAGACTACCCATTTAAAATTTGGGATCTCTTATCCTCACCAAGGCTGCATTTATTTTAATTTATTCCTATGATGACAAAGTTGTTTTTTCTGCATCATTACTCCAGTCTTCAGTGTCACATGATCCTTCAGAAATCACACTAATATGTTGATTTGGTGTTCAGGAAACATTTCTTATTATTGTCAATGTTGAAAACAGTTGTGCTGCTTAACATTTTTGTGGAAACTGTTATACCATTTTTTTTTTTTCAATATTATTTGATGCATAAAAAGTTCAAAGGAGAGTATTTATTTGAAAACAACATTGTAAATGACTTTACTGTCACTTTTGATCAATTTAATGCATCCTTGCTGAATAAAATAATTATATTATATTATATTATATTATATTATTATTATAAACCATGTTTGTATTTTTAATTGGCTTTATATTGCCGGACCATTTGTATTATATTATATTGCTACATTATTATATTTTGAACATGACAGTATAATTTATGGTATAATGTATGCGCCATACCTCAAAATTAACATCAGAACAACATTTGCAGTCACAGAACGGCCCCACAATCTTCAGAACAGGTTCTTTTCTCTCATTCTGGATGGTGAATTTCGGCAAGAAAGGATGCCAGCTTTGTATTACATAACCAATAGGGCTGCCTGGAGGGCTCTGAACCTCCAGCTGAAATATATGAGGCAGTACTGAAATGCTAATACAGCAACATCGATATTTTTGCAATATTTATAATCACTTATCATTTTTATTGGTTGCGGTTTGAAACTTCCACATCATTGCATTCTGTTTTTATTCACAATTTGTACAGTGTCCCAACTTTTTTGGAATCGGGTTTGTACATACAGGAATGCAAAGCAGGATGCAAAACATTGGGCTAATATGCACGAAACAGTATGAATGGTGAAGTGGTCATTTTATACTGTACCTCTTGCAGACAGCATGGAAAGCAACAACTACCGCATTTAAGGGGGCGGGATAAAGTCATCACTTCCTGTCCCATGTTATCCTGGATATGAAGCAGGAAGGAGCGCACTGGTCCACAGACCATGCGAGTACAAAAATCGCTCTCCTCAGCAGCAAAAAACACCTGCTGTCCTAAACTATTTTTCACCACATATTGATTATTGGTCTCCCATCCCATGAGAACTGTAAGAGAAAGAGAGCATTTGTAGTCACGTGACAGGGGTTTAGAAAATTGTTTCTAGCGCAATCAGTGGCCAAACATTACCTTCCATTAATTCCACTTTCTGATGAACTAGAAGTTGGTCAACCTGTGATAAGCAGCATTGTAGAACTGACATGAAAATAGGCATAGAGTGTATTATTTGTCCATCTGTACTAATAAGATAACCATAAGTACACTAATGCCACAAACCACATTCACCCACGCAGACACACACACATAC
>NW_015560618.1:1250941-1283419 GCF_001515605.1 Sinocyclocheilus anshuiensis | reverse complement strand
TACTAGAACTGGAATTGTTTAAAAGAACTAAATCGGAACCATTAAATTCTTCATGATTCCCATTCCTATATTCCTATAACACAGATTCTAGAGAAAGGTTCATATATGAACAATGATTTTTCTCTATAGTGAATGTAAATGTTTATTTGTGAGAGTATTGTTATTCACCTGGGTCAGGTACTCCAAACCTGGTGGACAGCCCAGCGGTCTTTCTGGGACTGGCATGACCATTGGGACCTGAGGTGGCACATAACCTGCAGCAGAGAAGAACATGCTTACAGTGAACTCTATACACATTATTCATGTTTATGTCTTTACCTGCTGCTGGTGTAGAATAAACTTCATTTCCTGGATGAGGGCCAATGGTATATACTAAGGGATAAAAAGAACATCTGATAAACTATCAGATATCTGTACCCGTACAGATCATATGATCTGATACATGAAGTGAAGAGAATGAAAACATGTTGATCTAGGAAGAAGCGACCCATATGTCACTGCACTGATTTTTTTTTTTTTTTTTGAGTCTTTGAAGAGTTGAAGAAATATATTGAATTCAACTCTCACCAGGTGCCATGGGCACATTGGCTGAAGGTACATTTGCTCCTCCTGTCTGATCTATAAAAAGAATGCAGTTAAAATAGTTTAGATCATTAAGTTAAAAAAAAATCAGAAAAGTACTTTGTCATCACGGTAACAATCCAATTCATTGTGTGCATTTTCTCAGGACTGAACCTGTTCTTGATAATCTCCAGATCATCAACCAAAACTATGCTAAATGCAACATTCCAAAACAACCCTTTATTGGATACAAACAGAAAACACTTGTGATATTTGATTTGCCCGTTAGAGTACAGCAGAGTAGCACAAACACTGTCATAGAGCAGTATGTTGTATGACAACTAAAGCAGAACAATGATTTACTCATATTCAACAGTAAAAATGCAGCTACATCTTGACCTGGACATGTTTTAGCCTATAAAGTATAATGTCATTACATAACATGAACACATAATAGCCAACAATGAGTGCACATTATAGGGTTTAATGGTTAGTTAGTACAACAGCACTGTACAGTATGTTTCCCTCCTGTGTTTGCATGTTCCAGACAGACAAGTCTGTACATTAGTAGTGGCTATTTTTAGGTGACTTTATGTGCACTGTTACATTGTTATGCCAGTAGATGGCATCATTCGTTATTCGTTTATGCAAGTATATTTGCAATGCAAATACAGACTAAATACTATTTTAAATGCAACTTCTGTAGTGCAGAGAGAGGTTACTACTAGTTACTGTAGTTCTAAAATAAATATGAATATGCATTAATTCATCTCACTCACAAAAAAACCCCCACAGATTCAGTATTCCTCAAAATGAATAAAAATAATGCAACTCAGAATATGACGCAAACCTGCAATAATTAAATGTTAAACAACACAAATATCCTTTATGTATTTAATCCCATTCTATTAACCAATGTCTTTGCTTCTGACCTTCGATGATCCAGTTCAACCGTACTAATAAGCAAAAATTACTCTAGACAAACATTTGTGTGTCTTTTTTATTGCTGAAGTGTGTTGAAATTTATTCTTCTGCGTTCTACTGTACAGATGTAAATTTACTTTCCCTTCAGCATTGCAGTAGTCCAGCCTAGAGATGACAAGGGCCTGGACAAGAAGTTGTGCAGCATGCTCCGTTAGAAAGGGCCTGATGTTGAAACAAACAAGCAAGCCCTGTCCAGATTTAAAAAGTAACGCAAAAGCAACGTAACGCATTACTTTCCATAAAAAGTAACTAAGTAACGTCATTAGTTACTTTTTTATGGAGTAACGCAATATTGTAATGCAAAAGTAACTTTCCCCAACACTGGTTACACACAATATAAATTTCTTGCTGAACCATTGTAAAAAAGCAATATCTCACAATTGGGGCAACAAGTGATTGTCTTTATGAGTGAGTTATTGAATGTTTAAAAGCAATGATCCATTCATTAATGGCACTACTGTCTATTGCTTGGAGACGCACAACGGTTTGATTCTTGTTTCTGTTGGCGGAGCAAAAACACAACAGTAACTGGCAGTAAAATCTAAGTTACTAAATATTAGCATTTTGATTATTGAACTGTATAAAAGCAACTTCCAGTCATGCTGTTGGTCTGAACACTGTAAAAAATGATATGATGAAAAAGCCATGACAACTTATGTTTTTAAGTTGCTTTAACTCATAACAATAATTTAAGCAATTTCAACTTTTTTTTATGTTATACTAGATTCAACTTGATTTTTTAAGTCAGTTTAATGTTACTGAAATTCAAAGTTGTAGTTTATTGGCACTAACCGGCCAAATCTCTGAACATGGATTAATGCGCAGGAGTCAAATTTGTACATTTGTTGGTATTCGTTACTGTTTATTATTTAATTTTTTTATCAACTGTTCAAGCTAGGATAATATAAGGAGTCACATGGATTACTTTAATGATGTCTTTCTACCATTCTGGACTTTGAATGTTTTAGTTGCGTTGCTGCCAATTGAGGGTCAGAAAGCTCGAATTTCATCAAAAATATCCTCATTTGTAAATGTTGTATATTTTTTTATCTGGATCTAAAATAAAGTTTACATTATCATAACTAGAAAATTAATGTTAAAAATGTTGAACTTAAGTTGAAGCAGCAAATATTGTAAAGTCAAATGAACTTCAATAAAACAATTCGGCACTAGGCAATATTTAAATTAGTGAGTTGAAATGACTTGTACTTTTAAGTTGATTTAACTTAAAATTTTAAGGCAGCCACAAAACTTACGTTTTTAAGCTGAAAGGGGTGAAATTTTTTTACAGTGAATCAGCACTCTCCCTTGATATAACTTAAATATTAGGCTACTGCTAAACTATATACATCATGCACCTTTGGACCCAGGATGACTACATTATCTTTTACATTTGTTATGCAATGTGTCACACTTTTCGCGATTTCAGATGCTTTAAAATTATGGGTAATCACTTACCTTGCAAAAACATGATAAGGGAATAATGTTCCTCTATACTGAAACACAATAGCAAGAAATAAAAAACATAAAATTAATACTACACAGAACATACTTTGTTAGGTGTTAGGAAATCATTTATTATTCAAAATAAGTACCTACTCAAGAGAGTATGCGATTTCGGACACTGAGCTGACAGCAGTGCCGGTACTCCAAGTTGATTAAGGGCCGCAAACCACCAGTTCGCTCTGTGCCAGTGGACACACACTGTAAAAAAAGGGTTACAAACATATTGACCTGCAAAAGAGCTTTCTATGCTCGCGATCTGAGGCAAAGCAAAACATAGGCAAGTATAAGCTACTTTGGGCTTCAGGTAGGCTATGCGCTTCAACTGACAAATACACCAAAAATGCCTGTCTTGATGAGTTTTCAATTAAAAGCAGCGAGTTATGTGAACATAAACAGTTGGGAAAGTAATCAAAAGCTTGACAGTATATATGAGTGCATTCGGTCTTAAAGTGACAGCAGCCAACAAACAACAACCACAAAAAAACCTGCTGCTGTCACTCTGTCATTAAATATTAATTTTAAAAAAAAAGAAATTAGAGAATCATTCACTTCTCTTCACTGAATAACTTTACTCATTTTAATCAGTGTATATTTAATTAATATACAGCTAAGACTATGCAGTGTTTTATTTTTATATTTAAATACTCTATTAATTTAGTAGACTAAATTGTATTTAGTGCTTGTAATTTTCTTACTTTTTCTGCTCTGAAAGGATCATTTTGGGTTTTTTATGAACACACTGACAGGGACCCCTGACAAAGTTTTGCTTGGGGCCCCCAGATGTGTAGGACAGGCACTGGCTGCAAGTATAGCAAAGAAAAGCAGTCATGATGCGCTAAATGTCAAAAGTATCCTACTGTGTTGACTCTTTGGCCTATAATAGTTTAAACTATTTGCTAAGGTTTTACAAAACAATTAAACAGTGATCAAAACTGTGAGTAACATAAATTATTCATGCGTTCTTTTGACTAAAGTTGCTGAGGGTGTCAGTGTACTTGGCTAAAGGTGTGAACGTATTCTGTTTCATGCCACAACCATTTACCATTAACTCCAACTTTTTTAAGAAAGAAAGAAAGAAAGGTCATACTGCAGCTTTTGCTATAAACGGTAACAAAAGTTTGCTAGATGCATAACTTATCTACGTTTTGATTATCATTCTGAATCCAATTCATAGTCTTTTTTGAGCTTTTTGTTCAAAATGTTGTTTATTTCTTATGAAACTTATCCAAATTATACTTAAAAGTATACTTTTATATACTAGAAAGTGGGCCAATTTAGTCCCAAGGAGTATTGAAATAGTACACTTACAAGTATACTACTAGTACACTGATATTTGTATACTTACTACATAAAGTATACTTACAAATATACTTGAACTTTACTTAAGTATACTTACTAAAACTTGAAGTATACTACTTTTTGGTAAGGGACCTTACAAAACACAATGTTGCAAGTTAGTTTCAACTGTCAACGCAGTTGGTAGGCTATGGAATTAATTCATGGTATGAATATACTGCCTGGTGAGTCGATGGCAATCGCATGAGCTTTTGTCCAGCTCAAGATTAAATTGTAGCGGCATGCTGCTAGAGCTTCAGATAAAAACTGGCATGCAAATTGATTTGGTAATGAGCAATGGTAATTTGCTTACAATAAGCAGTGTGACAAAGGCAGGCTATTAGGCTACAAGCTGGTCAAATTCAAGACGACTTGACCAAGCGAACATTAGCATTTGGTGTGAAACAAGCAAAACAATGTTTTTTTACATGCACTATGTTTTGTATAAATTATGCATGAATGATCAGCAAATCACAAGTATTTACTTAACTGTTAAGTCAAACTATTGCAATTATGCCAAAAGTATCACTGTCTGTATGTTTACTTACCACATTAAATGCTGACAGCACTTAAGTGCATTGAAGGTTCCATTATTTCAAGGATGTGTAGGTTTTGTCTGGCATTGAAATTTGTAATTCATTCACTCATGCTATTGTCTGTCTGTTTCATTCATTGGAATTGCACCTCCGGACATAAAAAGGCAATGACTTTGCCAACTCCTTTGTCTGACATATTGTGAAGCATCAAGACACCAGTGATACTCTACACCCCTGGGGAACACCATACTTGGGGAGGTTGCCTGGCTACAGTTTAACAACAATACACGCCTCTACGTGAAAGCATGGCTCTTTGTTGGTGCTTCAAGCACTACATGTTGCTTAAAATGGGAAAACATTTATGATAACTGTTGCTGATTACTTCCAAGTTCAAGATTTTATGGGCAAAATGCAAAAAGTCTTTTATAAGATCTTTTTAGGTAAAACAGGTAGTCGAACATTTCAGACAACAAACAAGCTTATAATTATGTTTATAGGTTTAAGGGACACTAAAAGTGTCATGCAAAAAAAGCCTCATATGAAATGTATAATTTCCAGATGTTTGTTGCGTAATGAAATTGACAAATTTAAATTGACATATTTTGGTGAATGTTCTGGGGGGAAAAAATACAGCAAATTTTAAAAAGGAGAAAATATACGTGTCTATGCAATTAATGTGCACTGGACACTTTAACATACTCAGATGTATGGGCCTAAAGAAAATGTCTGTGCAATTAGTTTTACCCATCAAGGCAATGGACAAGCTTTAAATAAGAATATTCTGTATGGATTTCCATGATGAGCAATCCAAAGTGCCTAGGGTGGTTTTTTCACATCACCTGTAGAATTACAAAGAACGTCAGCTCTAGATGTTTGTGGCTACTGCTGTTTTTACTTCACTTTAAATAACACATGCAAACTATGTGGAACCTTCTTATAAGAGAGAGACACAAACTAAGACAACTAGTAATAATGTGTAATTTGTCAGTTTTGAATTCAAGAATTTAAAAACATAAACAAACATACAGTAAGAACATAAGAGGTACAGTATGTGTTCCCCAGAAAAAAAGAGATACATTGTGACTTATGCCTTTTTTTTCTCAGAAAGATAAACAATACAAAAAAAAATTTGGTCATATAGTCTCTATAGTATGATTCTTCTGTCTTCAGCTTTTATTGGAGGACATTCGTCTTCTCCTGGTCTTCTTTCTGAAGTATGCCTATGTAACAGATATAGAAAGTAAATGTTCATATGTAGAATTACACAAAAAATGTTCAAATGTGTACCTGATATGCCTGTCTGTGTGTGCACCTTCCCCTTTAAATTTCTGACTGCAATGTTGATCCTAATTTCCTGTCTTTGCACCTCCTCTTCCCTTTCTGCACTGTCTCTGCATGGGAGAGGTGGGTTTCTAATGAACTCATAAATGTGGGTTATTTGGTGATTGCTAACTGCGTTTTTATTTTGAAACATGACGTGCTCACGTTTAATTAGTTAAATCACAGCCGTATAAAGTTTAATTATCAAATTTAAGCAATATGACAATTCCTATTATTCCATACCCAGATTTAAAATTGAGACTTTGAAGCAGCACTATTTATGGAACACAGATGACACACAGATTATATCCAAGCAAGTTACTGAATTCTCGACATTACAGAACGTTGTCCGGTCCAGTTCCTTTCACACAGCAGTAGCTATGTTTCCATCACCCTATTTTAATGCGCATTTTGAAGTATCGCATGAGAAACGAGTGATGGAAACGCCAAATTTCGAATAAAAATCCCTTAATTTGCAAAAAAGTATTCATAAAATGAAAATTATTATATTCTACTTTTCTTAGTGATTTATAGTGCCAGTTTATCAGGAAGTGGCGATTTTGTTCTCTTTGACTTGTTGGATGGAAACGATGCTTGTTCGCAAATGCTTTATGCGATATTCCAGTTTTGCGCATAAGTTAAATTCGCAACTTTGGATGGAAACCCGGCTAGTGTTGTGTTTCTGTTAATCTGTGTGTTGACATAAAGATACTCTTGTGCTGCGGTTATTTAGCGAATGCATTGTATATTCCGCTTACAGTATATCGATGGAACACGTGGAACATACCAACTATACAAACTGTGTGGGGGGAACCTAAACCAAGCCATTCACTATATAGGCTACTACAACCAGGGCACCGCTGAAAATGAGTGTGTGAGTTTGTTTACAGAACACTGCTGTCACTGCTGCAAACTCCCATATAAATAATTATTCAAAAAATATAATTTCCCTGCAGCCAGTGGGCCCCCTTTCCAGTGTAGGCCCCTGGGCTTCAGCCCCTTGAAGCCCATGCATTAATGTGCCCCTGACCCTTGCTGATTTAGACAAGGCAATTTCTTTTTTGTAGAGGATCGATCTAAGCAAACATCCTGCACTAGGTTAAAGTCTCCACCTATAATAATATAATGGTCACTGACATTAGGTAAACTGGGGGAAAAAAATTTAATAAAAAATGTGTCATTGCCCCATAAGGGTGTGTACAGAGGCAAGTATGACAGAAGTATTGAAGCGTTTACCTGTAACTATAACAAAGCGCCCGTTTGAGTCAGATATAGTGGTAACAGGTTCAAACTGGACAGATTTATTAATGATAATGGCTGCCCTGTGAGCCCTCTGAGAGAATTTTGAATGAAATAAAAACAAAGCGCCCGTTTGAGTCAGATATAGTGGTAACAGGTTCAAACTGGACAGATTTATGAATGATAATGGCTGCCCTGTGAGCCCTCTGAGAGAATTTTGAATGAAATAAATGGCCCATCCAAGCCCTTTTAATGCGAAGAATGTCTTTTGAGCATAAATGTGTTTCTTGTAAGAATACAATCTCAGCCTTAAGAAGTTGTAAATGTGACAGTATTTCGCCAGCTTTGACACTGGAATTCATCCCCTTAGTATTCCACAATATAAATCTTAGCCCTCTGTCTTGTGACTTAGTATTATTAGTCATTCACAATATGGAATAATATTGAAACCATGAACCATGTGTATAAAAAATAAATAAATAAAGTAAAAGTAAATAGAAAAAGTCCCAAGTCGAAACACGCTCTATAGAAAACGGCATACCTCCTATGTATCTTAACTCCCCGTACAGTATATTTAAACTCCCCAAATTAGTGAATGAACTCATAACCAGAACAGAACATGACATCAGATCTCTTTACCTGTAGAGACCGACATTTTTCAAAGGTAGGAAAACATCTCCATCAGTCCAAGGAACTGTAATTGTTTGCAAGGAAATGTTAACTGAGGTAATTAACTTGTAAGTAAATAAATGAAGTCCTCCGTGTCATCATCCTAGTAAGCCAAGTCCCTTTATGTATTCTATAGACTTTGACTAAGCATCGTTACAAGCATACATAAACCAAAATACCACAATCTTAGATTCAGTCAGTATAACGGTCACGTTCTTCTACAAGGAAGAACCAGTGCGGACCGACGATACAAAGTCCTCTGCCTCTGTCAGCAACATGAAAGATTTCCTATTTCCATCCTGCGTTCTGATGAAAAGTCTACTTTTTGTAGGCTCTCCCCTTTTCTCAGTGTGTGCTCCCTCCGTGCATGTGGTCTCAGGCACCTGTTCCACTTCTACTTCTCTCCTCTGCACTGCGGTCTCTGTTACTCCAACAGCTCTGGTTGTACAGTTGTAGTTTCCCTTTGGGATGCTAGGGCCTATGGTGCTGGCACTGCGAGCTCTGGTGAGCTAGGAAGTGGGCTCTGTTTCTCCTAAGTTCCTCTGTTCCTGCCTGAACTATGTAGGACCTTGGTGTATTTACTTTGCCAAGCACCGTTGCTGGTTGTCGTGATTTGGAGATCCATACTGCTTGTCCTGGTTTCAGCTCAGGCCTCGCAGTGGCTTTGTGTCTCCTGTTGAAGTTCAGTGTCTGTGTCATTTTTAGCAGTTCGTTTTTTTTCTCTGAATACTCGTCTGTTCGGCCATCGTGGAGATCTCAATTTCTGGCCCATTAACATTTCAGCCAGTGAGGGCCCATGTAGCAGCGGTGTGACTCTGCAGGCCAACAGTGCACGGTGAGGATCGTGATTCTTTAGCAGCAACCTCTTGATTGTTTTCATGGCCTTTTCTGCCTCCCCATTGCTTGGCTAAAGTATGGGCTACTGGTTATATGAATAAAATCGTAATCTGCATCAAAGGCTAAAAACTGGGCTGTGAATTGTGGGCCATTATCACTTATTAGTGTTTCTGGCACTCCATGCCTAGAGAAAATGGCCTTCAGGGCTTTAATTACACCTTTAGCTGCAGAGACAGGAATCTTTTCAATTTCAATATACCTTGAGAAGTAGTTGACAACCAAGAGGTAGGTTGTGCCCTTCTACAAGAACAGATCTGCCGCCAGTTTTTGCCAGGGCAATCCAGGTAATGGGGATGGTATCATAGGTTTTGTGTGCTGGGGTTGATGTTTCAAACATATCTCACACTGTGCAACTATTTTAACGATTTGGCTAAATCGCTCAGAAGTCTCAGACGGAATCTTTGAATCCTGGGGGGTAAGTCATCCAGTGCCTTTGTTCCCAGAAGGGCCAGCAGTGGCTTGTGGTCTGTCTCTATAGTAAAATGGAGGCCAATCAGGAATGAGTCTTTCACAAGCCCATGTTACTGCCAATGCCTTTCTCCACCTGGGCATACCTCTGTTCCGTCTCAAAAAGAGTTTGTGAAATAAAATCCACAGGACGCCATTATTTGTCATTCTGCATCTGGGTAAGGAATGCTCCTAATCCAAAAGAGGATGTGTCAGTGGACACTTTTGTTTTTGCATTTGGCTTGTATTGTGCCAATACTTGGGTTGATGTCAAGTCGGATTTGACCTTTTCAAAAGTGGCTTACCGCACACTTCCCCACAGCCAGTCGTTCTGCTTGGCTAATAGATCACGTAGTGGTTTTGTATCATCGGTGAAATGAGGTTTGAACTTACTCATGTATGTGGCCATGCCCAGGAAACATCTAACATCTGGCACATTTGTTCAATCCCAACATGACACGGTATCTTTGGAAGCGTATGATCCATCTTGGCCACTCTTTGCCATCAGCACAATCGAATTTGTCAGGAGCGCTGACAGGAAAACTCTCAGAGTGAGTGCAAGTTGGCGCTTCGTTCTCAGACATCATGTAAACAATATAAAGTTCGTTGCCATTCAGTAAGCTGTCTTTGGCCGTCGGGAGAGCATCAGACGTGTTTGTCTAATATCCTTATCTTGTTTTTTTATCACTCCTTCGGACACCATGTAGTAATAAATCCACAACACACGGCTAATACAATGGATTCTGTTTACTGAACTTCACGCATACGTGTAACAACTACAGGTCCCATTGTGGGACTAGAGCCTCACCTAGGGTCTTTATCTATACTGTGTTTATGGACGACATGTAATACAAGCATGTCCCATCCGTCTTCCCAGACCTTTGGTGAGTATAGTTTCATCTTCACAAATCAGTCAAGACCTGTTAACCACCATTGTAAAACTTAATATTGCTTGCCACTTTGTTTGAGTGCCTGCACTCCTTGAATATGGGTTAGCCTGCAACTTCATCTCAGGATATGAGATGTGCCTCCAGCTCAATAAAAGGCCCAGTGACATCTCCGTACAAAGTCCTATGCATAACTGGGAATTCGACACTGCTTGGGTCCTTTATAACTCTAATTTGGCCAGTTACACACACTGAGAACATCTGCTTCCTGGTTCTGGAGAATTCCACCTCTGGGATTGTATCAGGACACCCATGGCTTGTTTCACATAATCCCATTCTGTCTTGGTCAAGTGGAGAAGTCCTGAAGTGGAGTAATGATTGTGTCCCTCGTTGTTTCCTACAACTGTGGGAAGATCAGCTTCCTCTTCCGTTCCTGTGATCTCCATGAACTCCACTTTGATAGAAAGGCCTCTAGAGCAGGGGTGGTCAATGTGAGCCTGCAATAGCTTTGTCCAAATACCCACACTTGCGGTCTTTGCACTTGACCACTTGACTACTTATATGATGTATTTCCTGTATTTGGCCCAAGTGTTCAAGTGAGCATGAAGACCACAAGTGTGTGTCGAACTTTTCATTACCTGATTGGACACACTTGTAGTGTGGTAAAAATGCAAGTGTTTACATAGCTTTATTTAAATTTTAGCTTTATTTTAAAATCAACTTCTAAATGTCTGTTCAGTAGTCCCTATAACATGACAATTTTAATTTGTGGTGCTTCTAATTAAGTGATAAAAAGCAGTTTTTAAGGGCACTGCGCTCTGGCGTTTTTAAGACCTGGGACAGTCTTGCGCACTTACTTCCTGTCGCGCGCACGCGCTCTCAAGTGGCCAAGACCGCAAGTGTGGGTATTTGGACAAGGGGAGAGTTTTGCTCCAGCCCTAATCAAACACACCTGAACAAACTAATCAAGGTCTTATGATTACTAGAATGCTACAGGCGGGTGAGTTTTTAATCAAGGGCTGCATTCCACTCCACTTTTAGACACGCACTCGCAAACGTCCCTAAGCACTTCCCCTCGAGGGAATCCCCGCTGCCATTTTGAAGTGTGTTCCACTTCGTGAAGTGGACGAGGGAAGTTTATATGGACAGACCCTCGACCCCTCGATTTTGACCGAGGGAACGAGTCTGCTTCATATGCACACTTCAGGCCGCTCCATAGACCACAATGCAACACGATTGTGACGTTATCGCAGATCGCGTTTAATTTATCCCTCCCCCCAAACAACTCTATAATATATAAATGTTTTTTTTACATTTATAACAGCCCAAACATATCTATATACATATAGAATGCAGCACCAAACAAATTCATAAGGGAAAAAATTTAAACAATAAACCAACCCCATAGCTGATTCTAAGTGATCAAGGGCTTAGGACGTTCCAGTTCAGACCATTCCAAGGGTTCCGCCAGAAGTGGGCACTCATGTAACGTAATCAATGACGTACATCAGAGTAAACGAGATGGAGGGAAGTTTGCGAGTAAAGGGCATAAAAAAAATGGACTGGAATGCAGCCTAGTTTGGAGCAAACCATCAACATCCCCTACTGCTTTGAGATTTTTCTTTGTTGCCAAGAAAGAATGAGGCTTTGCATAGACTATCAGGCACTAAATAAGATTACCATCAAGTTCTGCTATCTATTCCCTTTCGTCCTGGCCAATCTGGAAATGCTTTGCGTAGCCACCATCTTCACCAAGCTGGACCGCCGAAGCGCCTATATCCTCATCCAGATATGTGAGGGGGATGAGTGGAAAACAGATTCATCCATAATACAGTTCCATCACCTCTCCACTCATGAATCTCCCCCAAAGGCAGGCCCAAGTCTCTGTCCTGGACCTCAGAAGCAACCAAAGACATGCTCACTCTCCAGTGAACCTTCACATCTTCTCCATTCTTGGTTCAACCAGAACCTGATAAATCCTTCATCAATATCTGGAGTTGGAGCACTGTTATCTCAGCAGCAGGGACAGCCCCCTTGACTTCATCCATGTGCCTAAGTTGAGTAGCTAGTCTATAACTGACTGATTGAATACACGTGTTGATATGCGAATATATAAAGCTGAAATGTTTCAAAAGAATGCTAACAGAATGGGAAATGTTTGTTGTGGATTTTAAATGCGCTAAGTTATTTTTTGCACTTGTAACAATAAAAGAAGATGCTAGTATCTCGGCATGTGATCCTCTTTTAAGTATGAATTCCAAGTATTTTTTTTTAAGGAATTTGTTTGTAACTTGGAATCAGGTTACATGTGTATTGATAAGTGCACAAGATCATAGTTTTCACATTTTTCACATCAGTTTTTTTTCCTGTTGCACTGTATACATATATTGTGAACTACAAAAATGTAAAAAGCATTTTTTATTTACCTTGAAAAAAGCTTGAAAAAATATTTATTATTATAACTATTATTATTATTATTATTATTTTCAACTTGTTCTTTAAATTTCAGACCTACTGGGATGTTTGCTGAAATTGATGAATGTGGCACAGTCCTAGTACAATTTCCAACAGCCTATTGCCAAGGTCAAGCAAGTACACCAGATCGGTTGATTTCTTGATTTATAACCCATGTAGTCCTGAAAATGAATTAATAATAAACAAGTTATACATATAAATTATAAACAAGTCTTATATTACAACTCAGAAAAAATTGTTTTAAAAGTATTTTAACGATATTTACAATAAGTATGCAGGCTCCCAGTACAGTTGCTTTCATTTTGACATCCAGGTTGCTTGGAAACCTCAGAACAAAACCTGCACCTGCATTTGGTCCACTGCTTGAGACAGGTTTCAAGATCGTGCCAAATGATCTTTCTGTCGCTGCCTCATTCAAAGACAGCAGCTGTGATCACAGTATAAGACAGGTAATAATAACACACATTAACACAATAAGCATTCAAGCAAGTTGGTTACTACAGTATTCCATTTTTCTTTAATATTATATTTTCGCTAATATTTTAATATAAAAACATATCAAACGTTTTTTTTTTCCCCTGTTCAGAAAACCGTTTCCACAGTACCAGATTTACAACTTGAGCTTCCAGCTGATCTGCAGTAACACTTAACAATAAGCTTATATGAGCTAACTTATATGAGGCTTTCCTGTCCTAAACATATCTTCCATAAAAAAGGGCCATTTGACATTCCTGAGGTGCTGATAGTGATCAAGACCTGTAGGCCAAGATGTGTATACTTTGGGGGTCTGCTAATTGTCAAATCTTTGACAGTTGAGTCAGTGAGTGAAGCTGTAATCTGCTGATTGGTCAGTTTGAATGTCTCACATTTGGTTTTTAGTCACATGGTCAAGTATGGGATAAAAGAAGATTGTAACTGTTGGTCTGTGTCTTTTCTTGGCTGGCAATCTCTCTTTTCTTTGCTGACATTCTCTCCCTGTCTTTTTCCCTCTCTCTACCCCCAGCAGGTGGTGATGAGAATGTCACATGATGAACCAAAGCTTATCACAAGCAGTTTTTCCGCAAGCTGAGAAGAAAAGTACTAACATATATACAAAGTGCATTCACACAAACACTAAACATCATCATGGTAATGCAATAATGCAATAAACATTTCATTTTAAAACGAATTTTATTAGATGTAACATACAACCCTAATGTACACAACTGATAAGAAAAACACTAAGAAGAAACAAATATTTAAAAGAAAAAAATAACTTCAAATATGAAATAACTGTCACAGATCAAGCTGGAGACAACAGGTTAGTGAATGAAATAGCAGGTTTATTGATAGGAATGGATGTGGCAGATTGGCTGAAGCAAAGGCGGGTGAGTATCCAACACAATTGACAGTTCTTAAAAATATCCAGAATAAAAGGTAAATATGATAAAAATCACCAAAAAAATAATAGAAAAACCTACATAAAAAATTAGAAAAAAAATTAGAAAAATGTTCCAATATAAGCTTTCTGGACCAAAAATAAAATTAGTATAATTTTTGGTCTTCGGGTCATTTTGACCAGCGAGGGACACTTTTGTTATAGGTTCGGGAGGGACAGATGAAGGGCTAATGATACTTAGTTGAGTTCTGAAGATAGGTTTATTTGCAGGTATGCGGAGGGTATGGGATCCAGGAGCAAAGGAGATCAACATAGGAGGAATCTTGGGAATCTAAGGGCAAGTAGAGACAGGTAAGTAGCATATAGCGAGTCTGGTAAAGTTCAGGGTAGTGAATGGTAGACCGGACAGTGAGTGACTGGAAGGAGCATGCTTTTGAATGGTGGCTTGATTGCAGATGACAGGTACGAGGAATCAGAACTCAGGTGAATGTGATCTGGTGTAAGTTGTGGCAGATTGTGGTGACTCGCTGACATTACCCCCTCCTCCAGGGGCAGCTCCTGACACCCTCAAGCGGCGACGGGGGCGACCACGGGCTCTGGGTGCGGGACGATTTGAATTGGTCTGATGGAACTCTCCTAGCAGAGTGGGGTCAAGAACGTCGTCCCGGGCCACCCAGGATCTTTCCTCTGGTCCATATCCTTCCTAATCTACCAGGTATTCTAGCCGGCCGCCCCGCCGCCGCGAATCCAGGATTTCATTGACCTGGTAGACTGATGGCTGTTCGAGGATCTTTGGAGGAGGAGGCTCCGCTGGTTCCGTGAGTTCTGGTGCAGAAGGAGCAAAGGGTTTTAGGAGGGATACGTGAAAGGTGGGGTGAATTCTGTACCTGGGTGGAAGTCGGAGCTGGTAGGTGACCTAATTTATCTTCCTCTATATCGGGAACGGACCGATGTAGCGGGGACTCAGCTTCTTGCAAGGCAGGCGGAGGCGCAGATACCGGGTTGATAGCCATACTTGTGCTCCAGGTTGGTAAGTGGGAGTCGAGGAACGCTGGGCATCGGCGAAGGTTTTGTGCCTCCGCACTGCACGTTGAAGGTGGACGTGAGCTGAGTCTCACACTCTCTCGCTCGCTCGGAGCCAGTAGTCCACAATTGGGACCTACGATGGTTCTTCGGTCCACGGGAAGTGTGGGGGTTGGTAGCCGAGTATGCACTGGAAAGGTGTGAGTCCGGTGGTGTTTTGTCGGAGGGAGTTTTGTGCATACTCGGCCCATGGGAGGAAGTGGGCCCAGCTGTGCTGGTCATCTTGGCAGTATGCCCGGAAGTAATGTTCCTGGATCTTGCGCTCAGTCTGGCCGTTAGTCTGGGGATGATAACCAGAGGACAGGCTCACTGTGACCACAAGCAATTGAAAGAACGCTTTCCAAACATGGGAGATGAATTGCGGGCCCCGGTCCGAGACGATATCCTCCAGGACTCCGTAATTCCTGAAGACATGTGTGAAGAGCGAGTCGGCAGTTTCTAGCGCTGTGGGTAATCCCTTGTGGGGAATCAGCCTGTAGGCTTTTGAAAAGCGATCTACTGCCACTAGAACGCAGGTGTTGCCTTCGGAGTTGGGTAAGTCAGTTACGAAATCTATCCCAATGTGAGACAAGGGCAGCTGAGGTATGGGTAGTGGCATGAGCTTGCCTACGGGGAGGTGATGAGGAGATGGCACAGACATGGCACAGACTGAGCACCCTCGAACGTACCTGATGACATCACGGGACATTCTGGGCCACCAGTACCGAGCTTGGAGGAGCGAGAGGGTCCGTTGGCTGCCTGGATATCCAGAGCCTGGTACATTGTGAACTGAGCCCAGAAGGGGTAGTCGTTGAGATGTAGGAACGTACGTCTTCCCTCCTGGGCCTCCCAGCGTAGCTGGTTCGGTGAGAGTGGCGGCTTGGATGTCCTTGTCGATATTCCATACAATTGGACTTACAATTAGGGCTGGAGGGAGAATTGGCTCAGATTCTGAGGGAGCATCTGGTGAGTGCATTCGTGACAATGCGTCCACCTTACAGTTACGGTTGCTAGGCCGATAGGTGATGGTGATGTGAAACCTGGTGAAGAACAGCGCCCAGTGGGCTTGACGGGGATTGAGTCTTTTTGCATCTCGGAGATATTGAAGGTTCTTGTGGTCTGTGACAACTGTGAAAGGATGATTAGCTTCCTCCAGCCAGTGCCGCCACTCTTCCAGGGCCAGTTTTATAGCGAGTAGCTCTCTGTTACCAATACCATAGTTTTACTCCGCTGGGGTCAGTTTCTGGGAGTAGTATGCGCAAGGCTGGAGGCATGGAGGCTCGCCATACAGTTGCGACAACATGGCCCCAACCCCGGTGGAGGACGTGTCCACTTCCACCACAAACGGGACCAGAGGATCGGGATGACGAAGGATAGGGGCCGTGCTGAAGGCGGTCTTGAGTTGCTTGAAGGCTTCGTGGGCGCTGGGGTTCCAGGAAAGGGACTTGGGCTTACCTCGGAGCAAAGAGGTTAATGGAGCTGAGTGCAGACTAAAATCCTTAATGAAGCGACGTTAGAAGTTTGCGAATCCTAGGAAGCTCTGGAGCTCCTTCACCAACTGGGGACGAGTCCACTCAGTAATGGCCTTTACCTTCCCCTGGTCCATTTGAATACCTTCTTGGCCGTACGTACCTAACGTACCCGAGGAACTGCACGGTGGGGCACAACATGGCCCCAACCCCGGTGGAGGACGCGTCCACTTCCACCACAAACGGGACCAGAGGATCGGGATGACGAAGGATAGGGGCCGTGCTGAAGGCGGTCTTGAGTTGCTTGAAGGCTTCGTGGGCGCTGGGGTTCCAGGAAAGGGACTTGGGCTTACCTCGGAGCAAAGAGGTTAATGGAGCTGAGAGCAGACTGAAATCCTTAATGAAGCAACGGTAGAAGTTCGCAAATCCGAGGAAGCTCTGGAGCTCCTTCACCGACTGGGGACGAGTCCACTCCTTAATGGCCTTTACCTTCCCCTGGTCCATCTGAATTCTCTCTTGGCCGATGACGTACCCGAGGAACTGCACTGTGGGGCGATGGAACTCGCACTTCTCCAGCTTCAGGTAGAGGTGGTGTTGGCAAAGCTTCCTGAGGACCTGCTTCACGTCATGGCGATGGTCGGCCAGGTTCCGGGAGTAGATGAGTATATAATCGATGTAGACGATTATAAAGTCATTGAGGAACTCCCGGAACACCTCGTACATAAACCCCTGGAAGACGGACGGGGCGTTGGAAAGGCCATATGGCATAACGAGATATTCGTAGTGGCCAGATGGGGTAATGAAGGCTGTCTTCCATTCATTGCCTTCCCGGATTCGAACGAGGTTGTATGTACTCCGCAGGTCCAGCTTAGAGAAGATGTGTGCCCCACGGAGTTCCTCTAGAGCAGCAGGGACCAGGGGAAGTGGGTAAGGATGCTTCACAGTCTGGAAATATAGCACACGGTAGTTAATGCATTGCCTCAAGCCCCCATCCTTTTTGCCCACGAAGAAGAAACTGGATGCAGCTGGTGATGTGGAGAGATGAATGAAACCCTGAGAAAGAGCCTTCTGGATGTATTCCTCCATAGCCTTGCACTCCGGGATGGACAGGAGGTACACTCGACCCTTGGGGAGTTTATTTCCAGGCAGCAGGACGATAGCGCAGTCCCATGGCCGATGAGGTGGTAGGTGAGTGGCAGCCTGCTTGCTGAAAACATCCTGGAACGCCACATAATCAGATGGGACAGTGGGTGTTTCCAACGGCTCGGGACTTTCGATGCGAGTGGAGGCTATTTGAGCCGTGCGAGGAGTTTGAGAAGGCTTGGGAAGGGCTGAGATGCAGTGCTGCAGGCAAAACTTGCTCCAGCGAGTTACCTCACACGAGTCCCCTCTGATTTCCGAAGAATGGAGAATGAGCCAGGGGCGTTCCAGGATGATATCCACCGTGGGTCCCTCCAGTACCAGAAAGGTGATCTCTTCCTCATGCAGGTTCCCGATCTTGAGCCTCAGCGGCGGAGCTCTGAATTTAACCCGGCCAAGCTCTCCTGTGGCGTAGCCAAACACTTCCTTGAAATGGTTAGTAAACGCTTCATAAGAATTGATTACGAGGCTTTTGGCATTCCATATTGCCTTCGCCCATGGTAATGCTCTGCCAGAAAGGAGAGAAATCAGAAAGGCTACCTTAGTGCGCTCGGTCGTGAATTTCTGCGGCTGCATTTCGATATATAGCGGCACTTGAAGGAGAAAGCTGCCACACTCCGCTGCATCACCCACATAGGAAGGAGGCATGGCCATGGGACTGACAGAGGCAGTTTGAGGAGTCGGTGCTGGCGTGAGAGTGGTGCGGAGTGCATTCACTAGCTCCTCGAGGACATCCGCAGGAGTGGGAAGTTGGGGATCCATGGAGATAACTGTTATGGTCTGGTCTTCTGTCACAGATCAAGCCAGAGACAACAGGTTAGTGAATGAAATAGCAGGTTTATTGATAGGAATGGATGTGGCAGATTGGCTGAAGCAAAGGCGGGTGAGTATCCAACACAATTGACAGTTCTTAATGATACTTAGTTGAGCTCTGAAGATGGGTTTCTTTGCAGGTATGCGGAGGGTATGGGATCCAGGAGCGAAGGAGATCAACGTAGGAGGAACCTTGGGAATCTAAGGGCAAGTAGAGACAGGTAAGTAGCATATAGTGAGTCTGGTAAAGTTCAGGGTAGTGAACGGTAGACCGGACAGTGAGTGACTGGAAGGAAAGTGCTTTTGAATGGTGGCTTGATTGCAGATGACAGGTGCGGGGAATCAGAACTCAGGTGAACGTGATCTGGTGTAAGTTGTGGCAGGTTATTGTGGTGACTCGCTGACAATAACACAGGGAATTCTGGGAATGTCAACTTAATGTTATTCCAACATTAACTGATGTGCTATTAACATTTGTCAACTTTATTAACGTGACTTACCACTAATATTTATTAATATTATTTATAATATTTATAATATAAAATTATAATATTTATTCCAAAGAGAAAGGAAAAATTGAAATCGCATCATATGACCCCTTTAAGGGAATTTGTGGACCTTGTGTACACTATTCAGGGCTCGACAATAAGAACTGCCTGATGGCCGGGGCCAGCGTGAAAGATGCTCCGGACAGTTGACGGATTTGTCACTGGCGCAATCGGGCCACTGCTGCATTGTCATGGAAGATTAGAATTTGTACATGTTTTGAAGCCTTGCCAATTTAAACATTGAAGCAATCTTTAATGTTTCAAGATGCGCAATACAACTCCATTCAGTACTCATGTGCTGTGTTCTGTGTGTACACCGCGCACACAGAAAGCCATGTCTCTGACAAAGCATAAGCCCTGAATTGATTCCTATTTCGCAATCTTTTTGCACTTTAACAGACAATTACACCTCGCCCATTTGAACATTCAAGCGATTTTAAAGAATTCAAGCACAAGAAAATGTGATATACAACTCCATTCAGTGTGTTATATGTGCACAGTGCGCAAATATAGATCCAAGTCTCAGGCAACATGCAAGCCCAGAATTTAGTTTCTTTCTGCGTATTTGTGCACTTGGACAAATACATACAAAAGTATTTAAAAATACCTGTATCCTCGAAAACAGTCAGTTGTGTCTTAAGTGTTAAGTTAACTTAAAGGAGACATATTATGCCCATTTTTACAATATGTAATATAAGTTTCTGGTGTCCCCAGAATATGTCTGTGAAATTTCAGCTCAAAATACTCTTTTTAACATTATATCATTAAGTCAAACAGTGTTCTGTGCTCGTCTGTGCAGCCAAACACAGAACAGTTAGCATGTTTTGCTCAAACTTTCTCGATGGCGTTAGAGCTGGTACATCGTTGTCGCTTGTGAAAACACAATAACGGCGCCGTGGGTGAAAACTTACAGATTAAGGGGCGGTAATATTATAATGAGATCCCTTTGCAATGTCACCAAGGGAGCGAAATCAGACGCGCTCGTTTTTTCAGAGGCTTGCAGAAAAAGGCTTCCCAAAACAAAGTTACTGGGTTAATCTTTTTCACGTTTCCTTGGTTGGTAGATGCACCGGGGACCTGATTATAGCACTTAAAACCTGGAAAAGTCAGATTTTCATGATATGTTTCCTTTAAGTTAACTTAAGTTAACAGTTGAGAAAGAAATAGGATACATGTCAGCATATTGGATGCATGCATGGTGCCTTAAAGTGACCGCACCTAATTTACCAGCTGCTGTCAGTGTCCTTAATGTTGAAAGAAAGAAAGAAAGAAAGAAAGAAAGAAAGACACTTACTGCGTTTGACTGAATAACTTTTGTGGCTTTAACAATTATTAATTTATTTCTAATTTATACAGTGAAGAAAATGCAGTTAATTTACATTTGATTATTCAATTTCTGTTTTTGAACACCTACAAACCTAAAAACATCAATGTGTCATCACGCACAATAAAAATCTATGCCACAACATTGCACAACCTCTGGTTGTAAAAAAAACTTGGAAAATTGGATAAACTTTCACAGGTAATGCCGAGTTCACACTGCACGACTTTCAAACTCGTCGGATCGCCGTTGTTTTCACACTGCGAGCTCCAGATATTTAGCATGCCAAATATTTCGCGGGCGTCGGCGACGCATCGGCGATTCCCAGATCACGTCTTTGATAATTCACACTGCGTGATTATCACTCGCGTGAACGAGCACCGATTTGCCTCCGATGTCGGGCATTTGTCGGCGATTTCTCAAAACTTGTCGGCGAGTGAAAAATCGGGATAAAATCGTGCATTTAAAAATACAATACTGACGTACTGACGACACTTAAAACTTAAATTATTTACGTATGAACAACTTCACAGACTTACAAATGAATCCTTATGAATATTGAAATCGCGGCATTAACATTTTATTATATTGTATTCAGTTGTCATATCAATGGCATTATGTTTTCAGTTGCATTTATTAAATGAAGTTTAGATACAAATATGAAAGAGATCCGCACTCCTCCAAATGCAGCTAAAAAAGCTTATTCCATTTATTGTTCAGAGGTCACAAAAATATGTAGAAAGAAGTGGCTAGATGATGATATTTTTGCAATACATTCATTATTGTGAATGCACTTATCTGTCTGTCATGTTTTTCTTTATAGGTACTGTACATATTTTTAAGAAATAGTTATGGTTAGATTTAGAGGTAGGAGTGGGATTAGCAACTATGAAAATATAAATTTTAATGCTATGTTGTTACTAAAACGGCCATTTCCCTGCATATTTTGGTCTATTATATTTTCTTTCTTTTTATGTTCTTTATATCTTTTTTATATTCGGTATAAAATGGGAAGCCCTAGGTTTGGGGGTATAAGGGGTCTAAAAATCTAAATCGCTTATGGATATAATTCTGAAAACACATTATACAAACATCTTAATGATATAAAAGATTTGTATTTTTTTTAACTAAAAGTAACGATCAAATTGCACATTTTAAATGTTGTAATACATCCAAATTGTATGTTTCAGCATCAATAAAACAAAAATGTACATTTTGTGCTTGTACATTTTATGTATTAGAATTTCATAATTTAATTACAAAATAAATGTAACTGTGATCTGCTACAGATACTGAGAAAAAAAAGTAATTAAATTACAGTTACTTATAAAACATTTTTTAACAATTACAAAGGAGTTACAACTGAATATTTTCTGCGAAAATCTAGGATATGTTGAATAATATTATTTTGTTGATTTGCCTGTTTTTGAATGCCTCATGCCGGTCGTTTAGTGAAGCAATGCTATTCTGATTCTCTTGATTGTTTCTCTTGTTTGAATTTGGAGCACACAACATCAGTCCATCAGTTGTCACTAAAAGCTTTAGGCAACCCCCTGTCTGAGAGATGCCACCATGGCAAGTGATAAAAATGCATTCCGATGCTTAATTCAAGTGATGATTCATTCAATTTGTAATCTGTAACCTATTACATTTCCAAAGTAACCTTCCCAACACTGATTAATAATACCTACATATAAACAATGAGACCAGGCTGGTTTAAATAAGCAACAAGACCATATTAGCTCTGACATTTAAAACCAAAGAAACGTGTTTGTGAATCAGGTTTTTTGCCTTCATTGTGGGAATCAAATTTCCCCAGAAATATAGTACAACTTGAAATTACTTACAGCTAATATGGGTCAGGCAACAAGGTAAATGGCTTATTGGGCATACTAAATAGCATTTTAATTATAATCCAACAAGGTTTATGTAAAGATTATGTTTAAGGTTAGAGAATAGAAAATGTATTTGGTCAAATAAAAACAATAAGTTAATAGTCAATGGAAAATTGAAACGTGTGTCTGAGTGTATGTTCTTCACCTCAAAGTTATGGTCTGTGTGGCAGGTACAACCAATACATCGTCCCTCAATCTTAAATGCCGGTTCACCTTGTTCATTCTCAACCGTGAATTTAGGTTGGCAAATATGCCAGTTGTGTTGAACATATCCAATGGCAGTGCCTGGTGGAGACTGAACCTCTAGCTAAAAAACAAATACAAGATATAATATATAACACACAACATAATTAAAACCTAAACAAGATGGGAATAACATTCATACCTTATTTCTGCCGCAGCAGCAAACAAACGGGCGCACCATTCTGATGACCACTTGATTAGAGACATCAGTAACATTCATTATGAAAGAATGTGCGCCAGGACAGAAAGACCTGTCACAACACTCGCTGTCCTCAAGAATACTGAAAACCTCTTTCCCAGTGTCATCTTTAACATTATATCTCTGGACAGGCTTTATTCCACAGCAAACTTTAAGAAATGAAAACATAGGAGATAAGAATGTGGTTCACTTGATTTTGCTCCATTTCATTCATGAAATGCTAATGAACAAACCTTCTCCAAGACATTCTTCTGTAGTTTCTTTTTTGTAAACAAACAATTGATCCATCTAAAACATACAGTAAAATTACAGGCTCCTTGCAGTGAACATTGCTGTGAAATAAATGCATTTGTCTAAGTCAGAGTAACATGCTAATAAACATTATTATTCATATTTTTAAAAAGCATCTCCAGTCTTATCTGACCCTGATTAAGGTCTCCAGATGAGAAGGACAGTGGTACGGATCTGGGGAAGGAATCATTACGCTGTCCTCTAGTGGAACATAACCAGACATGCCTGTGTATGTATCAAGCTTTGTTAAGCAAAACATTACAAACCGAAATCTTTAGTCTATTATGAATGGAAAATGAATGAAAATCATTCCTACACAACATTCTGTCAAGTTTATGAACTTCATATATGCAGATCACAACTTTAATAGTCACACATTTGATTCAACAGACTGGTTTAAATTTGTAAGCAATCCCTTGTGAAAAAGAAGTGTGCTTAATTGTATTAAATGTGCACTTGTACTTCAAATCTTAAAAGTATTTTTTTAAAAGTACTTGCAGATTGTTTAATATTAATGAAAAAAGTCATAAAGTGTACTTATGACTAAGTGTCTTAACACACTTTAGTACACTTTAAAGGTTTTATATTATTATTTAATGTTATTTATTAATGTTATTTTGTCATCATTTAAATTTCTCTTATGTTGATGTGTTGACTAACATCCTAAAGCAAATGTAAGTACTAAATTATAGTTTTATCTGTTTTATTTAAGTGTGTTATTTGATATTATATTTAAAGTTAATATATTTTAAATTGCAACAATAAAAATATGTAATTAGACAAATATACTGTATTAAATACATGGCATATATGTTTCAATAAAATGGCATTAAAAATAGTTTAGTTAACTACAAGGCTTATCAGCACATTAGAAAGTACACTTTAACCATATTTCAAAGACAATAGAAGTAATTGTGACCCTGACTGTGAAAATGCAGCTAAAGACATTTTTTGTGTGTGATTTACTCATAGGATTAAATCATCCTTCATAAGATTAAAAAAACCATACAAAAAAAACATTGTAATTTCACAGACAGGGTCACAATTATGAAAATAAATCCTACCTTTGTGAGTCAAAAAAGCACTCTTAAGTTCAACTAACTGCATTCATTATACATTTTAACTATTTTATTTTAATTGTAAATAACATAAATCTTTAAAAACATTGCATTCAATTCACACTTAAGTATATTATTTTAAAATACATTATTACTGAATTAGGAACCCTTTTTAAAAGTATGCTGAAGTGTACTTGCTTTTCACAAGGTCTCTTATCTTGCCTTTACAAAGTGCCTATTGTAGTAAAAAAAAAAAAAACGAGGATAGATAGACAACCCCACCTTTAACAAACTCACCTGACAATTCCATATTGGATTTTTACCTGGGAAGACAATATTAAAGCAAAACAAATTAAATTTAAATATTTTTTGTTGTTGTTTACAGTGTTAAATGTCCTTTTCTATCATTATTTATGAAATATGAAATATTATGACATAAGTTTAAGTGATTGCATACAGTGAGAGAGGTATCATACCAATGAGATACAATTCGTCTGTTAGGCAGTGTCGCTGATGAATACAGTAAATTCTCATGACACACAATCTTGAGTACTAGTACTTTGTGTGTGTGTGTGTGTGTGTGTGTGTGGTTGACCAGGGCAGGGGTCTGATCCACTTTCTAGGTTAGTCATTTCTAATTTTAAGCTTGAAAATGTTCCATAGGCTAATTATCACTCTGGTAACTTAATTTAGGCTAAGTAAACAAATATGTCATAAAGGTCTCAGACCTATAAATGATTGCAGACATTTTTTCCCCCTTGATTTCCTTGTTTGTAACTGAACATCCAGAAAAAAAATTTTTTACCTTTCACAAAAACTGCATAATGAGATACAATTCGTCTGTTAGGCAGTGTCGCTGATGAATACAGTAAATTCTCATGACACACAATCTTGAGTACTAGTACTTTGTGTGTGTGTGTGTGTGTGTGTGTGTGGTTGACCAGGGCAGGGGTCTGATCCACTTTCTAGGTTAGTCATTTCTAATTTTAAGCTTGAAAATGTTCCATAGGCTAATTATCACTCTGGTAACTTAATTTAGGCTAAGTAAACAAATATGTCATAAAGGTCTCAGACCTATAAATGATTGCAGACATTTTTTCCCCCTTGATTTCCTTGTTTGTAACTGAACATCCAGAAAATTTTTTTTTTACCTTTCACAAAAACTGCATATTAAAAAAAGATTAAGCTTCAAACCAAAGCATTATAAGACAAGGCACTAAATAAAATAATGAGCAAATAAGAAAACTAAAGAAAAAGAAGATGCACGTTTAAAAAATCAAGATAAGCCTGCAAATGGTTGAACCACACAAAAAAAAACAGAACATTTTAAATTTCACCATCTTTATGTTCAAGTGGAGGGTCACATATCTTTGACTCCGACTATTTGCATTTTCTGCAACTGAAGGCTTGCATTTCTGACACTTTGGTATTTGAAAACTGCTTTTCCACCAGGTCTGTGAAAGGGAAAATGAATTATTCAGTGGTTTTGAATGTGTTTTTGATGTATTATAATTTGCATTGATATGTATTATAATTTATTTGTTCTCTGTTTACCTTTCAAATCTTTACTAAATCCTCATCAAACAGCATGAGTGTCTATTTTTATCCTCTTGTCTGTTGTCACGGCACTTAGTAAACAGAGTTCAATCCCAAAGTCACTGATATTGTTATTCGAAGCAATAAAGCAACATGTGTGTATTACAGGCTATGTTTTAAAGGCGTCATATGATGTTGCTAAAAAGAACATTATTTGGTGTAATGAAATGTGTTTATGCGGTTTAAGGTTCAAAAAACACATTATTTTCCACATACTGTACATTATTGTTTCTCCTCTATGTCCTGCCTTTCTGAAACGTGTCGATTTTTACAAAGCTCATCGGTCTGAAAAGCGAGGTGTGCTCTGATTGGCCAGCTATCCAGTGCGTTGTGATTGGCCGAATACCTCAAGCGTGTGATGGAAATGTTACGCCCCTTCCCATACTGTGATGCCGTGTCCCGGAGCGACGAGACAAAAACATTCAAACCCATTATAAACGAGGCATTTGTTGCATCGAGTGGGGACATAATTATGGATTATAATGACTTATACTGTCTTTTTACGCATTGCATCGCACTGCGTAAACATAAAACCACACAGTCTGCATTTGTGATCGGAGAAATGACAAACAACAAGTGCTACTCTACACTGCTCAAAACTTGCGTTTGAATCATCAGTGGCAAATTCTTTAAATATGAAAACGTACTTACAGTCTGTGAGTCAGAACAGCCGGCATTGTAGTCTACTCTCCCAGGATCAGGAAACAGTCCTCGTGTTTAAACGAGGCGTTTTAGGAGGGCTTGGACCAGTCTTAACTTTTATAAAGAATATCTCTTTGGGTTTGAGACTTTAGTCTATGCAACTTTAGGGATCTTATCTATTCACGAACAGCTTGTAACACTCCAAAACGAAAGGAAAACTTGAAATCGCATCATATGACCCCTTTAATGTTGATAATTGTGGTTCTCTTTCTTGTCTTCGGGAGACGTCTGTTTCAGCATGTGTCTAATAGGCAATAAGAACTTTAGCTAGCACTAAAGAATTTAGGAGGTGTGTTCATCCATGTGAGTGTTTTCTGACACCTGATGACACACATGAGATATGTGTTATGTGTCTGGGTGAGGAGTGTGCATGCTCAGTCCTTGAGCAAAAACGTGCCAGCGTTTTTCTATGAAGAACTTCACTCTCATCTGTCCATTTTCTCGAGAGAATCAGGACAGCCATCTCTGCCTCGTGGTTCAGGGCCTACTGCAGCTGAGGCAAGTAGGAGACTGTATTCGTGGGGTTCACAAGTTTAAGAGAGGTATGAGTATTTCTCAATCATTGGCGGCTGGCTAGAGCGAGCTGCTGGATGATGACGTGCTGCCTGCCATGTCTTCTGATCCGGCATCCTCGCCTCAAGCCAAGATGAGCAGAAAGAGGCTGCTGAGTTTGACGATGTCTCTGAGCACTCACAGCCTGCCTGCCCCACCTATGATGAGATGTTGAATGTTATGTCTCACGCCATGAAAAGATTAGATCTGCCGTGAAAGCGTGAGAAGTGTAAGCCCCCTTGTGGTCACCTCGATTAACACTTTTTGTCAACATAACCACCTAGCTCGTAGTCTTCCCTTTCTCCCAGATTTTCACACTGAGGTGCAGAGATCTTGGGGAAAGCCATTTTCTGCCTGCATTCATTTCTCACAGGCAAATTATGCTGTTGTGGAGGGGATGCGGGAATACGATTATATGTCGATGCTTCTGACTGAAGAGACACTGGCTAGCTATCTCTCAGGTTGGTAAGGCAAACGCATTGAAGACACCATCTCTGCCAACTAAGCCGCTACGCATTACATCGCTGTTGAATAGCAGCGGGACAGACTGGGGTGGCTTTGCACCTGATGACTGTGTTGCAAGCCTACCAGGCTGATTTGCTGAAAGACCTGCACCAGGGCCTTCGCAATACCAAATTTTTGAAGGCATGCTCCGCGGCTTTTAAAACACTTATACTGCACCGGTCTGGGCCCGTGTGTCAAGCTGTTGAGGGGGCTGGTTCATCCCGGTCTGAGGACTGGAGACGAAACCAGAAGGTGTGCACCACCCTTTTGTGCTCCCCTTCCTTTGAGGAGCAGAGCATGATGCCAAAGGTAGGAGGAAAGACATAAGGGGAGTGATCCAGAGCAATCTATCTGAACGCTCTAGGGTCCCAGAGACTAAATAACATCTGCCTTCTCCCCCTCCCCCCTTCCATCTCCTGACTGAGGTTAGGTAGGGCTTCGGCCACGCTTTTACATCTGGCCCTGAAACTGAACCTATGATGTTTCTGGTAGCATGCTTCTATTCCATCATCTGCCTTACTGATGATTCAGTGCTAGAGGCTGGATGTAAATGCATTGTTTATGTGAATAGCATACTAAGTAGCAGGCTCTTCCTTAGCCAATATGGTTACTGTTTGATATATTTAGACCTCCTCTCGTTTCAGAGATTTGTCTTCATTGAGATCTCCTTAGAGCTCCGCTATATCAACCGCAATTTGTAGGCTTTCTATAGGTCTCCTTGAAAAATGCCAAGAGTGCTGGGCGTAGTTAGGTCTCCTCTCAATTTAGAGAGTTGTTATGCTGAGACCTCCGCTCCTAGAGCTCAGCCAATAGTTAGCTGAGGTGTCAGGCCCTTTTTGAGCCTCCGTGGCTACTGCAAGCATTTTTAGGTCTCCTCTCATTATAGAGAGTCATTTTTAGTGAGACATCTGCTCCTCAGATAGGATAGTTATTGTGAGTTGTAGGTTTTCTTTAAATCTCTTTGCGTAATGTCCTAGTGTGGAGTGTAGTTAGGTCTCCTCTTGACTGGAGAGTTGTCATAATGAGGCCTTCCCTCCTAGAGCTCACCTCTGTAAGTGTAGGCTTGCTTTGAGCCTTCTCGCAAAATGTTCTGAGCGTGGGGTGTAGCTAGATCTCCTCTTGATTTAGAGTCGTTATGTTGAGATTTCATGTTCATGTTCTGATTCTCACGTTACCTTGAGACCCCGGCCTGGTTATGTGCACAAGGTTCCCACCACTCCCTTTTGGGATCAGGTGGTGAGCCTGCAAGCGATGCCCTTGAAGGAAGCAGACTCGGCCCTCGCGTTGCTGTGTCCCGTCCGCACCTTGCGCATTTATGTGGAACGCACCCGGAGCTTCAGACGCTCCAAGCAGCTCTTTGTCTGCTTTGGAGGACAGCAGAAGGGCATGGCTGTCTCCAAACAGAGGTTGGCTCATTGGTTGGTGGATGCCATCAACACTCAACACTCATCAACACTGGATGAAGTCAGTTTCAAAATTCTTGTTTTTTTTTTTTGACATATTAGAGGCAAATTGTTTTTACAGAGGGAATTTTGGGTATCTCTTTTTGTCACTCCATAATTCAGAAAATACTTTGAACAGCCAGAAAACAATATATTTTCAACATTTTGGGGGAAATAAAATTTTGTATATAATCAAGCAAATTATATATGAACAAATCCCTCTTTAAAAACCTTCAGAATATAGACAGGAATAAAAATGCAAAGTTTGGTGTGTGTAAGTGGTACTGAAGTGGAGATTTATGGCTCAGTGTAGGAGAAAAAACTCATTTTGAGAAAACGGCCTTTAAAAATATGTATTGTCATTTAAATCTATTGACACACATAGATAAAGTGCTATAAAAGAAACACTTAACAGTGTCTTTTGGATGTTTTCTTTCCACTAGTCTGAAAAAACACTTTATGAAAAGCCAAAAAGCCCAAAAAGTGCTTTTGCCTGCAGTGTCTTCTTTTAATATACAAAACTCTAGCACCCCTGGTAGGCCCGCTTATCTGGCTTTCAGGGCATTGGGAAGGTTATGAATTGAGATACATTTGTTCTGACACGCTTGCCTGTCAGCATTTGCATCCTCATTTACGTAACACAGTTCGGTTGTGGCGTTTTCCATAGGGACCCCTAACGTCAGTCGACGTAACGTCGAACGTGACTGACTGAAAGGGAACGTCTCGGTTACGTATGTAACCCCCGTTCACTGAAGGAGGAAACAGGGACGTAACAGACATGTTGTGATCAGGCTTTGGCTTTGTAGACATGACAAAGCCAAAGTCTGCCATCATGTTTTGGCAAACATGATGTGATCAGGCTTTGACTTTGTAGACATGACATGAGTAAAGAGACATGATGTGATCAGGCTTTGACTTAGTAGACATGACATGAGTAAACTTCGACTTAACTGGCATGATTTGAGTAGGTCCTGGAGTAGCAGACATGGCGTTAGCAGGCTCTGGCTTGGCAGACAAGACGTTAGCAGGCTTTGGTGTAGCAGATGTGACGCGAGCAGACTGTGGCTTGGCAGACATGATGTGAGCAGGCTCCGTAGACTCTGACGTGACATGAATAATTCCAGACATAACAGCTGGGACGTGAAAGTGCTCTGGTGCGGATGGTAGTGCAAAATTACAGGGATCCTCCTCAGCCATCCCAACAGTAAGAGGTGAACCACTAATGCCGAGTTCACACTGCACGATTTTCAAACTCGTCGGATCGCCGTTGTTTTCACACTGCGTGACTATCTGGGGTAGCATTCAGTTGCTGCTGTGTTCACATTGCACGATGGATCGGCGACAGGGGGATCGGCGACAACCCCCTATCGCTCGGGCATTTGTCGGCGATTTCGCAAAACCTGTCGGCGAGTGAATAATCGGGCTAAAATCGTGCAGTGTGAACTCGGCATTACCTGGCCTCGCTCTTGGCAAAGCCTGAGGTACATCACTGTCTCCTCCATTATGACTTAAAACATAAAAACAAAAATGAGTAATTCTAGCTCCACCTATCCTGGCAGGATTTTCCTCTCGTCAGCTCTCCTCTCGCACCGTTGCTTTTCAGACCAATGAGCTTTGTAAAAATCGAAGCGTTTCAGAAAGGTGGGGCATAGAGGAGAAACAATAATGTACAGTATGTGGAAAATAATGTGTTTTTTGAACCTTAAACCGCATAAACACATTTTATTACACCAAATACACAAAATAATGTTCTTTTTAGCAACATCATATGACCCCTTTAATAAATTATCCCCTTCTACTGGATTTAAAAGCTTTAACAAACTTTTAGCCACGAAACCTGTTTTTAGCGACTTCACCTAAAAATCAGTTAATTTGCGACACGGCCTGCGCTGCCAGCAGAGGCAGCCTCGCGCTAGTGTCTGCTACGAGAGCTGGAGGCCCGGCTGCATACGGCGCTGCGGCCGGAAGAGCTGCGGGGAAAGGTTGGGCCGAGGCGAGAAGCGAGTGAGGCTTTGCTGTGATGAGAACTGGGACGCGGCCCAGGCTCGTTGGAGGTTTGCAGGTCTTGTACGGGACAACGGTGGTGTCGAGCGAGGCGAGTTCGGGGCCTTGCGAGCTTGCTCGAAATAATGGCCTCCTGCTGGAGTGAATTTAGGAGTGAGGTAGACTGATTTCAGGGTGACGAATAGATCGTTCAGATCCGCTTTGTTTACCCTCCGTGAGAACGGAGCGTAGGAATTAATCAGCGTTTGCATCAGGCTTAAATACGGTCCACTTCCCGATCGAATTAATTGTTGGCACGGCCGAATGATACAAGGATGCCGGAGAAGTTGGAAATCTTGCCCGTGGAGGCGAGGTTAAACCTCGGCATCATGGAGAGAGTGTGGCTGGTCGAGCACAGCTGCGGCCGCGATGAAGTCTGGTGCTTGGCGGCGGTGTCTGGCGGAGAAGGAGTGATCCTGGGGCCGGCAAATTGCGACAGAGGATCCGAAAAATACCCAGTATAGGTCTCTTCATTGGACGGGAAATTGGGTCTGTGGTAAATTGGCAAAAGGAGCGAACCGAATGCTGAAAGACTAGAGATAGTGAAGGTAAGACTGCTTTGATTATTTATAGGGGTTCTCTCTTGTGCTGGTTGGATAGATGGTGTAATTACTGATGATGGATTGGCCATGTTAATTATCTGCGCATGCTCCTCCCGAAATTTGTTAATAAAACATCACTTAAAAATTGTATTTCCATCTTTGTTGCCACAGTTTTGGAAGTGTCTAAAATGATTGTACGCATATGTACAATAAGTCATTGGTGTTTGGCGATGAGTTTTTTTTGTTTTCCGAATATAGGGCAATATAGTGTATGTTTGGTGCGGTAGGGGGCCCAACCTCATATTCTTTCATAGGGCCCAAAATTGCTAGCGGCGCCCCTGCAAGCAGATACATTACAGATGACCTGATGTGATCTATGATTACACTGTTTTGCGCCAGTTAAGGCTTAGAAATAACGCTGAAGAAAAAAAAAAATTCCACATAGACTAATCTATTTATATGAATATAATGTGTATTTCATAATGATTGTATAACATAATATAACATAACTGTGTAATAAACGTATTGGCTTGAAATGAATGGGGCTATCAAAGGTGTGTAAATCAAGTCTTTGCTCATAATAGGGAGGAGGGCCAATATTATTAGTCTAAAACTGGAAAGTGACTGAGTTTAACAGGGCAGAGGACTGTGAATTTACAAGATTCGAACCGCTTCCTGAACCAGTCAGACCAAGCGAGGCTTCGGACGTCATCAATGACGTCATTGCTCTAAAGCGATACAAGCCTCGATACGCGCTTCACTGAAAGCTGCCGGGATTTCTCGACATACGCTCCGAAGCCTCGGCACAGAACGTAACATCACTA